>NW_017731430.1:2571158-2597233 GCF_001890085.2 Hipposideros armiger
TTTAATTCTCACAAGAGCCCTGTAAGGTAGATGATTAGCCCTCCTTGAGAGAGAAAAAAGCTTAGGCTTGAGGAGGGTTAGGTGCTCTCCTGACAATCCCAGGGTTGGGAAGGAGTGGAGGAGGAGGGATGCCAGAGTGCAGCCATGTTTGCAGAAAACACACTCTCCACTGCCCTGCTCTGTTGCTTTGTGCTTTTCTCTCCTGAATACCTGGAAAAGGTATAAATGTGAAGCTTGTGCTTGTACAGCTTGAGGTTGTTTAGAGCTGGGAAGGGATAAGAAGAGGGACGTCCTGCATGCCTCATGGCTTAATTCCTACCATTTTCTGGAAGAGACAACTCTAATTCTGTTATAAGGCTTTTCAGGTTTTGGTTGCCACTTGTTACTTTTCAGATCCTTGACAAGTTGGCTTGAGCACGCGGCCTGCTGCCAAGAACACAAACGTGGGGGAGTTAAGGGATTACATGGCTGACGTTACACTGTAGTGGGAGTGTGTACACATCAGAAAAAGTTTCATAAACAACTGAAAATTGCAAGAAAAGCGGGTATGATGAGATGGTTTTCCCACCACTATGTTTGGAAATTGTTCTCTTTGCTTTCTTTAGTCAGTGTCAGAGATAGAGAAGGCATGCAGTTTTTGTGTAAGACAATTTCACTTCAAACGTTAAAGGGCAGTTACTTTAAAAAGTTACCTTTTATTGAAGTTTTTAAGAGTTTCTATTAATCACAGTTTAAACCTTTTTATATAGTTCTCATCCATTCATAGTCTGAGCTGTACTTCTCACTAAGCTATGTCCTTTTTTACTTTTAGATAGCCAAATAACTCAACAGCCAAAATTTATTCATTGAGTTCATATTATATACAAATTACTTTTCTAGGTAGCGTGGGGCTACAGATTATCAACAGAGTCCTTGTCCAATGGGGAATTTATGATTGTGTGGTATAGTTAGAAGTTTAGTTCACAAAAGATGGAGAAGACGTAATAAAGCATGTCATCAAATATAGACTAAAAATGGCATCAGTTACAGAGGAGGTAAACGTTGGTTTGCACGTCTTCATCTTGTCCCCCAAGGGATTTGCGACAATTTGCGGAAGTGGTCTGGGAGCATGGAGAGAAGATTTGTAGAGGGGAGGGGTGTGAGTTTATGCCATGGGGGATACATCCTGAGCACAGTCACAGAGGCTGGACTGGCATGAGTATCATCTCCTATGGAAGCAGTTGACCTGGTCTAGCTTGGTGTTCATGGGAAATAGGAATGGACAGTGTGATGGAGAAAGGGCTTATATTCGTGAAGTACGAGTCTTTTGGAACTGTAAATAGAGGGATTAAAAGGTGTAAGAGTGTTTATGAAATTCTGAAAATAACGGGTTGGTTATACAGGCATTAGAAAAAACCGAAGTCAAATAGATAAACCCTTATTTGAGCATCCCATATCCTGAGGCCCCGAGATGGGGTGTCCAAAGTTCTGAGGCAGAGAGATAAATGGGTACGCAGCTATTTCAAAGGGAAATTGGTAGGCTCTGGCTACATTATGTGCTAGGAATGAACAGGAGACCAATGGTGACAGTAGGAGAGACAGAGGGTGAAAGAACATATTTTGTGAAGCGTGTAATGATTACTGACCTCTGGCATTGTTAAATTGGAAGCTATCTAATAGAGGGCAGCATGGAGTGTGAAGTTGGGGTTTGAGTGAAGGTAAAACCTGTGGACAGCTTTCTGAAGGGGGTACCGTGAAAAGATAAGTGACCCAGGGCCTGGGACTGGCTGAGGCACACCAACACTTCCAAGGTAAACCTGGAAGGGGAAGGTGGATTAAAGTGTGGGGAAACAGCGCCGTTCAGAAACTGTTTTGCAACAAGCAGACATAGCCAAGCTTTGAGTCAGGGAATAGTGAACCAGTAGAGAAGGAACCCCGAAAATCCTGGAAGGGGAAGAAACAACTGTGGAAATGAGATGCCTCGCCTCCTAAATTACCCCTTTCAGAAGAGTAGGAAGTTAAGGGTTCAAGTTTGAAGACTGAACTCTTAAGAAGACTTAACTCCCAGCTCCTGCGAGCCTCTGTGGGCAGGTGGGGCTTGGGAGGCCCCGAGGGCACACCACCTAGGCCTTTCAAGGGATACACAGCAAAATCAATGAGGAGCTCAGTGTGCTGATGGGGAAGAAGAGAAAAGGTTTCTCTCAGGTAGCCTCCAGGCACACTGGTTATCATCGGTCTTTTGGACTCATATGCCTGGTATTGGTTGCTTATTTTATTAGGGATTCTCTTTGGGCATTTCCCATCACAGAAGGAGAAGGGGGTTGCCACACAGGAGAGAGTGGGGAGATTAGTTACTAAATAGAGCCTTGAAATGCCTTCACAACACACATGATAATCAGTCGGCATATGTGCATGGAACACCAGCCGTACACAATGGCATCGTCGAATTAGTCAAAGCCTTTATTTTCTAGCATGTTCGATTGTGTAGCTTATTCTGTGACTCATATGTGTACTTGTTTTCATATCATTTTTCAATGTAGATAAGTTAGGGTAAAACATAAATGTGTATGATCTCAGTTCAAAGAAGGCCAGCATAGTTCCTTGTTCCATTTTTATCCTCGTCATCCCTTCCCTTTCCTTTGATTTTTCTCCCTTATACTTCCGAAACCTGTCATCTTCCAAGGACTCCTCAATGACCTGTATATTTCTCCCCCTACCATCGTGTCCTTAAATAGCTAGTAGTCTTTCAAGGATTTCACGTGCATGTCTATTTTGAAAATTATCTACATGTATTTCCGGTCTTTCAAGAATATTTTTGAAGGTCTGGAGGTCTTTTTTTTTTTTTGTAATCACAGCCTACTAACTCTCATGGGGTTCAGTCTTTGTTTACTTTCAAATGCACACTCTTACCTAACCACCCACCTATAGCTAGCACCACATAACTAGGGCCTCAACGTTACGCCTGCTTCCTTGCCTGTACTAAGAAGAAATATTAAGTGACTTATTCGCTTATTAGCTAATTCTCTAGTGTTGATTGGTTTCTGGACAGAACCTGACCTGCAGTATATTCTATGGCCTGCTCTCATCAGCCCCAGGGTTATAAATCCTGACCATTACCCAACTCCCCGGACTACGTCTGCAACTCCATGGCATCATATTTCCAATTGGATATCATTTCAACTCAACACATACAAATTTAGCTTCTCATTTTACTCCTCAAATGGGATTTTCTTCCAAAACTCTTGGTCAAAGACATGTTTTTCCAAGCTTCCAGGCTTAGAACTTTTAGAACTTTTGAGACATTTAAACCTTATTATTGATCTACTTGTTAAACCCTATTCCTTGATTGTATTTAATCACTCTGTCTCACAAAAGTGCCATCTTTTATTTTTCTCCCCCTGCCTAATGTCTACCCAGCTCCCTTACATGGGAGGGAAAGGCTTCCTGAAGGCTGTTCTCAGCTCTATCAGTTTTCTCTCAGCCATCCTTCACATTCATCTTATTTCATTAATCGATAAGAAATCCCCAATGAACTTACTATTTACAGATTTTCCTCCATTTAAAAATTTCTAGATGACTTTCTTCTACTACTTAGTGCATGAACATATTTAGTTATAAATTCTGTTCTATAATTTTTAATAATTCAATATGTCTTATCTCTACAGTTAATATATAAGACTCTTAAGAGCACAGGCTGATTTTATTTTTCTATTGTTATCTTTCGTACCCACCAGAGGATTGAAAATTGAGTCAGCATCTAATAATTGTTTAGTAATTGATTATTTATAGAAAGCTCACTTAGCTCCAGAGTGATGGCATACTATAGCAACTAGGAGATCAGACTTTGCCCTTGGAAAGATACAGGTTTGTATCCCACTGTGAGCATTTCCTAGCCCTGTGAACTTGAATAAATTGCCTAATCTCATTAGACCTGCTTTCTTAGTAGTAAAATTGGGCTATATGGAAACCCTCTCATAGGTTATGGATTGCTGTGAGGCTTAAGTTTTATCTTAGAAAAGTTCCTGTAATAGAAAATCTCAATGTATCATGAAAATTATTATTATTGTTATCATTATTTGCTATTTGTAATAAATATTGGATGACATTTAACAATGAATAAGGGGAATATTAAAGGGAAGGCAATAATTGAAACTCAAGGCTAGCAAAAGCACATCTAAAGCAGGGACATACAACCAGAAGGATACACAGACATGCTGCCCTAGAGTCAGTGGTGGCACTGAAATGGACTACCAGCATCCTGTCAACCAAAGCAGAGGGGAAATATAGTCACTTGCAAGGCTTGCAGCGGCCATAAGGGAAAAACACCTAAGTCCTGTCATAGAAATGAACGTCTTCTTATTACCTATAGGGAATACAGTTGCTGAACCTTCAGGTGGAAACCCGGAAGGATGTGGCTGACTATGCCCTTAGCCGTGTACCTGGAATGACCGAGGTTGTACCGTTTCCCTGTGGGCTAGTCCTTTTCCACCTGGGGCACAGGACCAAAGCCCGAGTCAGTGAAAGGTACATTGGAGCAAGCTGAAAGAAATGTGGTCCAAAAGTGTGCTCTGTGCACCTGTGGCTCCATCCAGAGACAACACCTAGACAGTCTAGAGAGGTCCTGCTAACCATCCTACAGAAAAATCCATAGTATGTTTGAAAGTTTACTCGTCACAATTCAAGATTGTTGCAAAGCCATATCAGCTCCTTTTTTAATCTTCTCCCAAAGCTGTCACTCTGCTAGGTAGTTGGATTTGGGGCAAATCCCAGACCCTTACAGGTTAACTCAGTCTGTTTGGGGGTAAATGCTTAGTAATTAGGGCTTTCTTCTCCATCTACCCACCCAGACTGACACCAAAAGCAGAGGAACTCTTGGGGGACTTCATGACTTTTAACTCTGTGTCTAACTTTCTGTCCCTTCAATGCTAATTTGCTTAAGTCTCCCTCTCCTGTATGTCTGGTAGCTGGATTACGTTCATCTCTGCTCTTAAAACTGTAGGAGGTGACACTTGAGTCTGGCACTTAGCACAGTCTGAGTCCAGCAGGCCTCCCTGGCTCATGTGCCCTCACCTCAGCTCTCACTGGCATCACAGGTCATCTGAATTATAATTAGGCTACTCTTCTCCACTCTTTGCTTGAACTCTCACTTCCACCTGTAGCCTCTGTCACAAGGTTACCTCATCTGTCCGGATTGTCCCACCTCTGTCCCCGAGCCCTCTCTACCACTGGACCATGCTGGAGAGTGCTTTCTATGATACCGGTGTCCAGAGGGAAATTTGGCATATGCCATACTTGCTCTCTCTCTGCTCAAATCTGGCATGCCGCTTCATCAGCTCGGGAACCACATGTTGCTTTGGGGTGCCCTGCAATGTGCTCCCCTCCTAGGTGCCCGCATTAGATGTGAGGCAAAGCCTTACTATTGCTGGCTTTCTGCTTGGTGTATATGAAGTGCCTACCTTGTGCCATCATGCCTTATGTCCCAGGATTGCAACCTGTGGGGGGAACATGTCGCATCTCTCTTCCTGTTGCTCCTCTTAAGTTCTCTGGAGCAAGCAAGGATTTCTTTTTCCTCTTCTTCTGTCTAGAAGGGACTTCTCTTATGTGATAACTCCTCATCCTTCAGGGGTCATTAACCCATTTGCTTCCTTGGGACCACCGTGGCCAGTACGCTTTGCGGGAACATGACTCACAGGAAACACAATAATTATTTCAGTTTCTTCTTTTCAGAATGCTAACCCATTATGTACAATTCTGCTGAGCAGGATTTTTCATAACTGCTGACTACCAGGTAGGCTGAGGTTACTCTCAAATGTCTGAAGTGGCATATTTTCGAGCGTTTTGAATGCTCTTTCCATCACCCTTCACACGGGCTGCCTGCCTGCACACCTTTAACTGTGGTCTTTGTGAATGACAGATGATGGCCTTTGTGACAGGTGATCTGCCGACTTATGGGCTCTGGGCATCCTAATACCACCATCCTACCTGTGAATTTCTACGTTTTTACTGGGCAGCTAATGAGAGTTTCCCACAAAGCTTATTCAGACCTTCTTCACATGACAGGACCTAAGAGAATTGATGACTCTGGCCAGATGGCTTTTGGAGAGCCCAAGTTTTTTCTGGCTGTGTGCTGACGTTCTAGATTAGAAGAAGGCCATGCTGATATAGCATTTGTTCATTTATCAAATTTAACAAACATCTTTTGAACACCTACTATAGGCTGTCTGAAATGACGCCATGGATGAGTGCACTCAAATCTCTCCATCTACTTGACCACAGCACAGAGCTCTTGGGCTTGATTTTGATATATTCTTGGCACATGGAAAAGAAATAACCTACCCTTTGGTCGCTATGCCATTCTTTTCTAGCATCAGCTTTATCCTAAACATTAGGAGGGGAAACAAAAAAAATAAAAATCTATTTTTTACTAGAATAGAACTTTAGGGCTTTTTGTCTCTGTGGGGTAACCACATAATTTCTGGAGAACCCTAACATCGAAGTCCTTTTTCCTTCATTAAAGAATCAACACCCTTACCCCAACTCCAACCATCTCCCTCTAAAGTATGTTTGGTTCTTCATGTGTTTCACCAGATTAACCAATATATTACACCAGAATTTACCTGCCATTTACCTGAATTTATCTCTTATCTGCTCAGCATGAATGTGGTTTTTTTACACCTTCCAGAGCCAGCTGGCTCTACACGCTGTTATACAACCTCTCAGACCAATAAACTCCAGTGGATCTACATGTTTCTCAGTGAAAAACAACAGACTCTCTAACTGGCTGTTCTGTTGACGCCCCACACAAGCACAGGAACTGAAGCGTTCCTTCATGTTTGTCCTCCTTCAGGGCTGGCAAAGACCATAAATGATTGATCAAGTCTAGTTAAGCTGTGAGATCCATCCTGATCCCGCAGACACGTTGGTCTTAAGAACCTTGAGGCTATTACCCGAGATTTCTGAAGATGGTGTAGAGGAGGGAGAGAGAAGCAGGCACCCATTTTAAGGACTGATTAGATAAATGAAGCGGTGCCTGCCTCTTTTACTGACTCTAAAGAAACCATGGACGATGCTATTCATACACTTTGGTTTAAAGCACGATCCCTGAGATGAGAGTTAAGGCTCCCTCCTCTTTATCGGGGGCCATGAAATATCCAGAATATTAACCCATTATATCCATAGTAGCAACTGCCACATACATGTTCATATAGGGCCTCATTTTCTCCACTGAATCATAGGAAGATGGAAACACAGTCGCAAACTCAGTAGGACATAGAAGGTAGACAAGGACCCTTTCAAACATAGGAGGTTTAGTCTAGGAGTGAGGCTGTTGAATGATTAAGATGAAAGGCTTCAGTTAGATGTTTCTATAACATAACCAACCCAATGAGACAGAGCCGAGGCAAACTCAAAGGTGGCTTCACTCTTATCTATGTCTCCAGTTTTGTCGTCTGTTTGTTTGCTCAGGAGATACACTTTAATCTGCACTGTTTACCCTAATTTTAATTAGTTAACAAGCTTTTAGTTTCATTAGTTTGTAAATGTATATACTTTTGAAAGTCAAATGCTTCTATAAAGTTAAAAAATAAAAAATAAATAAAAAATACAGCAGTTCCTCACCCCCACCTATATTTCTACTCCCCAGAAGTAACCACTTTCACCTCTTTTAACAGTTTCTTTTTGGTGGTTAACTCCTTATTTCTAAGTAATATGCACACTTGCTGATTTTTGAAAATTAGCTATTTTCCAAAAATGCCTTATGGTAGCCAGGCTTCAGGGTGATCCTCAGTAAGAATTCTCACCGACTGGTTCATGGTCTAGTGTAGACTCCCCCCACACCAACTAGGTCTGAGTGGCTTGTGTAACTGCTGGGATGCTGTGGAAACACTGGCGTGTGACTTCCGGGCCACAAAACCTACCGGACCTTCTACCTCGCTCATCTAGGGCCACTCACGCTGGGGGCAGCCAGCTTTAGGGCTGCGGGGATGCCCAAATAGCGCTATGGTGAGGTCCATGTGTGTTGGCCTGTTACCAACAGCGCCAACCTGCCAGCCAAGTGAATGAGCCATCTTGGAAGCTAATCCTTCAGCCCCATTTAAGTCCCAGCCAATATTTTGACTGTAACCTTATGAGCGACCCTGAGCCAGAACACCAACTAAGCTAAATCTCAAATTCCTGACCCACGGAAACTGTGTGAGATAATAAATATTTATTGTTGTTTTAGCCTCCAAGTTTCACAATAATTTGTTAGGCAGTGGTTGATAAGTTATACTACATTTCCTGTAATAGAAGGTAAGTATTTAGCTCTCTTTCAAACCCCAATCCCTTTCCTATAAACATACACATTCACACTTCTTTCTTCATCCTTCCAAAAGAATAATTTCATATCTTTGGGTTACAGCACTACTCATGGTTCATATTATTATGCATATATGAATATGTATAACAGAGCCACTTAGTATTCTGCGATTAGATTTTCTTCCTCCTACAATGTTTTATAAATATACTCTCAACATGTTAAAAAGGATCATGAAATCTATCGATTTCATTTTTTTCCTTTTGGAAACAGTCTCCACGGAAGCTCTTTGTGTTTCTGTTCCACTCTAGATGGGCTGCTCCCTAGGATACTGCAAAGCTCTCACTTTGAGAGTTCCCTTCACATTATTCCGGGAACTCCCCTCATCATGGGAATCCCCTGTTCTCATGTTGTAGCAACAACTCCTTGGATCGCATATCTATCTCCTTGATTTATTCCTTTGTTTTGTTGTAGCAAATGCTTCAATAGCTTTCCAAAAAAAAAAAGGGGGCACGCATGGCAAGGTTTTCAAACCTTGTACGAATATAAAACAATGTTATTCTACTCTTACAGTAAATATTCCATTGAACTATTGTTCTTTATTATTTTGTATCATTTGCCTATTTTAGAATCAAGCTGTGTCAGAGACTTAAAAAGGTTGCTTTGGAAACATGCTTTTTCAGAACTATTTCCAATGAAAATGCTCAAGTTTGGTCACACTTAAAATTGTTAATGTTTATGCTTTTCCAATGTAGAAAACCAGGTGTTTCTTTTCTTTTCTTTTCTTTTCTTTTCTTTTTAACTTGAATAAAAATAAACACACAGGCGTTAGAATGATCACAGAAATATCATTGTGTGATATTTAGTTCCTAATCACTTTTTGTAAGAAAGATAAAAAGAAGAGATAATGGTAAGTTAAAATTCTGATACTTGAACCTGGTTTCATAATACTACATAATAAATTATAATATATGCACAGATGGTATTACATATGTACTTTAAGAATTTCTCAAATATTTTGAAAATGCAGTACTTTGGTATTACATGTCATAATTATATATACTTATAATATGTGTTTTATATATTCTATATTTAGTTATAGAATATATAAAGTATTTACATATTACATATATAGTTATCTATAGTATTAGTTAGACAGAGGGCTCTAAATTTGAAAATATTTTGTATATCTAGTCTGAACAGTCTCTGAACCCAATAAAGTCACAATCCTCTACAACATTACAAAATAGAAACACACATTAGACAGAAAAACTCTTTATCATTCTTGTAAAGGCTCCACCTTTCATCGGATTACCCCTATATATACTCTAGATTGATTATTGGTTATAAGTGGCTAAATAGATTTTTTTTAAAAAAGGTTTGCAAAAGTCATTTAGACATCTGTAAAAGCTGATGACTCTAGAATGCTATATGAGACTTGTTATTAAGTAACAAAAAAGTAGTGAAGAGAGGTTAATGCACACTGAATGCATTATGCTTGGCAAGCTCTTTCATAATAACACACATAATTATCTGTAAGGATTACATTATCAGAGGCAAAAGGCTGCCACCCTACCCAAGGAACACCCCATATGGGCTTATTAACTGACAGAAGCATCGGTGTGGCTAGAGTAGACAAATAGAAAGGGATGGTTGCAGCAAATGAGGCTTAAAAGGTGACCTGATTTACATTCTCAAGGACCTTGTCAGGCGATTGAGGCACTTGAATTTGATTCCATGGGCGACAGAGAGCCAGTAGAGAATTCTATGTAAATGAGTGAAGTGATTCAATTCCATGTTTAGGAAGGTAACCAAAGGCAATATTGATAATACAGGAGGTGAGAGACACTAGAATAATCCTAAACAAAAGATAATAGAATTAACTTCAAGCAATCATAATAACGATAAGAGAAAAAGAGGTAGGTTGCCAAGACATTTTAGGGATAAAAATCCACATGCTTTGTAGAGCTAGTGGGTATATAAAGCAAAGTGAGGAAGAACACGGAAGAAAGGGCGACTTGGCCTCTGTCCTGGAATGACAGAGCGAAGCCATAGTTTCTGTTTATATGGCACATCACAATTTACAAAACACTTTCATTTCTACTGCATTCCATCGTTTCAGCAACCTGTGATAAACGAATATGTATTAAATCACACTTAGGGTTTATATAGTAATCTTCCAAGGGCTCTAACCACTACTAAATCATTTCTTTGTGAGGTGCTGTATGTAGGCACTTTTTCCAGCCATCTTTCTTTCCTTATAAAGTACAGGCTGACTTGTGTTCCCCTCTTCAAAGGCACGTGTATATACCTATATTGTCTTTGATTTCTCTCATGATATTAGATAAACGGACTTTTACAAATAGCTGGTTTAATGGGCATGAGTGTAGTAGATTGTGTCTGTGTGTCTCTGGGAGAAAAAAAATGATTTAGATAAACAGTACACTTCAGACTCTGACCACATGCATCATCTGAGGATTCTGATAAGATGCAGATTTGGATTCAGTGGGCCCTAGATAGGTCCAGCGTTTCCAACAAATTCCCCATGATGCAATGCTACTAGTGTATGGAACACATTTTGATTAGAAGAGATTTAGACACACACACACACCCTTTGCTTAAGCAGGGGTGCCATTCTGAGACAATCACAATGTATCTGATTTAAATTTTAAAATCACAACCATTTTCTCACAGGTTCCAAGGTGGATAATAGCTGCTGCCAATTGTATACATATTTTCCTGCAGACACAGAACTGCATTCCATTCGATCTCTGTTGGCAATCATGTCCTTAAGGGTTTCTAAGCACATCCGTGGCCTTTTTCAAGAAGAGATCTCATAAAGAATCACCTCATTGTTAGCTGTTAATTAATAGTTCTTTTACTAACAACTTGGATGTATGCCTCTGAATTTTGCAAGTACTTTAAAATTAAAATTACTTGCAAAGCATTTCAAATACTTTTTCTGGCAATGAAGTTGGCTTGGAAGCAGAATTCTTAACTCTCCTGCCACAGGTCTTTTTTTTATGATTCCATAGCTGTGTGGGTTTCCTTAATAGTCCGAAACTCCACAATATAATCCATGTGTGTTGAAAGACATCTGAAATCATTGACATGCCTCAGGGTCTCAAGATTAAGCAACCATCAGCTCTGCCCTCATGTAATTGGACATGTTTAGGTCTATCTCTGAAATGCCTTCTTTCTCTCTCTCCTCCTCTACCCTTCCACTTTCTCGTAGAGGAAACCCATTTATGGTTCAGACAGCGTTCTCAGGAAGGGCTTTTTTATTTGCACAGAAGTTCCTCAAGTCAAACCCCAGGAGATGGACAATATCTCTTTGTGTACATGACAAAGAGGTAACCTTGAAAGCATCGGCTTATATTTATGAGATTCTAAGCAAGAGCTCAGCCACCCTGGAAAAGAACAGGCTCCGTTCGCTGCTTAGGCATTAAAAGTCCTTTCTTTAGTGCCTTCTATGCCAGACAGCTCCAGGACACAGGTTGAAAAGTACAGGCTAATCAGTGTTGGCAGTAATTTCTCCAAAAGGTCCTGGGATCTTTGAGCTGGACGGCCCACAGAGAGTCTGTTGCCTAACCTCCTGTTCGGTTCAGGAATCCTTAACACAGCATCTTTGAAATCCATTCAAGGCACCATGAGTGCTTTCTGGAGGGCTGAGACCCTAGCTGGACAGCTCCAGTGGTTAAACATCTGCAGCTGTGAGCGGTCACGTGTGTTTCCTCCATTCTGCCCTGACATTTCACACTCTTTCTGCTCACCTCCTGCACTTATCTGGTCCTGCCCTTTCCATTTGACAGTGTTAATTAAGTCCTGGTTACAGCTTTCAGTATTATTACCTGAGCTCCCCCCAAATGACTTCACTTTAGTTAGCAGCTTGACGCTCATCAAAATATAGCGAGACCTGAACTTTGACATACACGTTATCGGCATCTCAGACTGCATCTTATCCCTGTATTTTGAGCCTCCGTGGCTCTTTTGGTTGCAAACATTTTACTGCTCTCTTCAGGAGCTGGATGAAGTCACTCTCACTACAGGAAGTGTGCACCTTTTCCCTCCTATTTTTAAATGCCCCGATAAAGAGTTAAACGATATGCATCAGGCCACACATATTGCTGGAGACCCGACTGGGAATATAGCCCAGGAAACTTGGCCCTCAGCCTGGTATACTTCTAACCACATGACCATCATTTCTAAAGACTGTAAATTTACGTAGTTCTCCTCCTGCAGACACAGGCAGGAGATAAGCACATCGCAAACGGGGCAAGTCAGTGCGTTGTTAAGCTTCTAAACTGAACAGTGTGTATTTTCCAGGGTTCCAGTTGCCACTGAGTGTGAATGGGCCACACTTCGCTCATGTTATCAGGGCACATGGCATTTCTGAGGGTCCTTTTATTATGGACTGCCCTAATACTCACATTCTTGGCTCTTGTCTTGCCAGACATGGATTTTGCTCCAATGGCATCTTTCTAAGAGCACTTCTGACTGTTGGCAGCAGCTGCTGCTGTTAAATTCTTCATGGCCTCTGTGCTGTGCCCTCCAATACACTTCCTGAGAAACTGAGCCACTCGCTGCTTAAAATTTCAACTATATGCTTCCAAACCTGAAACAGATGTTATCTTGGCTGCTGTCATTTGTCATGGGCTTGTCTATTTGCATTGCATACAAGGCAGGTTAACGACAGGTAATTTGCTGCCTCATTTTGTAAAGAGAAAAAGGGAGAAAGGGGGAGAGAGAGAGAGAGAGAGAGAGAGAGAGAGAGAGAGAGAGAGAGAGAGAGAGAGAGAGANGAGGGAGAGAGAGGAAATTAGAGAAATAAAGCCACTTGGAGAAGGAGTACAACCACAGAGCATCTATTATCCTAATATCATATGTTATAGTCTGGCTACTACTGATTTGCCTGGCACCCCTCTCAAATCATATTTGTGGCCGCCCAGATGAACTAAGTGAGCTCATCTTTTCATTTAATATCAGCTTGCTCTTTTCAGCTCCCATGTCATTTAGTGTCTTAAAAAAAAATGTACTGCTTGTTACTCAGTCGTCTGTGTTTTCAAGAACTCCCAGTCTTTTTTTTCTTTCTTCTTTTTCTATGGGAACCAGGAACTAGAAACTATTAAATGGGGGAAAATGAACCACTCACAGAGAAGGTGGAAGCCCAGAGAAAAAAGGGGTTTGTATTTTATGGTTTGTACTTTGTAAGCCGTGGGTGTGACTCAATTTCCTCACCACCCACATAAAAAAGGTTGCCACCCAATCACTGTTTTTTTTTTTTTTCTATCCCAAACCCCTCCCCTTTGATTTTGGCTAGGGGAGACCCTAGGAAAGACTGCCCTTTCTGGACGTTGCCGACTGTGACATATAAAAGCTGTTAGCTGCTCCTGGAGCCAGCAGCAGTCAAACCTTGCAGACTTTTGCTCTCTGAGAGTTTGTAATAAGACACACTCCTCTTACAAGAGTTTATACTACAACCTAGCAAAGAACTTTAAATTTTTGGAAGAACAAAACACTCATTTTGGCATTGTGCAGAGGTAAGCTGTTTAGTTCAACAAGTTTATTTTGCATGCATTGATTTTAAAGTAGCTCACATTTTTTTTTTTTAGAAATGAGATTGGATTATTATGACTTTTTGTATGTGTTCTATCATTGGTGTCCCCTATCTGTCTGGGAGAAATGATCAGCACATTGTCTGTTGTTACCTGGGATGCATTTCTCCTCTTCACTCTCAAGAGGAATTGCAATTCCTAAAAATTTCCCTCTGAAAAGAAATGGTCCAGGCATTTGGGGGCAAGGGGTTCACATTCACTTTAGGCTTAGTAGTCAGGCTGCGTGTTCGTCTCTAGCTGCAGGAAATTCCTCTTAGGACTCTGCCTTATAACACCAAGTAAAATGTAAAAATGCTACTCTAGGTCTCCTAGGTTTGAGAGTTCAATATGTGTTTGGATTGTTATTTTTTTAGAGAAAATCAAATCAAACCATGCTCTCACATAGTGACCTGTAAATTCAGATTCTCTGGCCCTCCTTTTTTTTGTTTTCCTTTCCTAGACCCTAACTCTACCTTTCTGATTTAAAGCAAAGTGAGCTCGGTGGCCTGTCGTCCACCCTCAGAATGACAGCACTCTCTGCCGTCAGCAGTGCGCTCCTGTTCTCCCTTCTCTGTGAAGCAAGCACTGTCGTCTTACTCAATTCCACTGACTCATCCTCGCCAACCAATAATTTCACTGATATTGAAGCAGCTCTCACAGCACAGCTAGGCTCTGCGGACGTCCCCAAAGCCAGGCGGAAGCGCTACATTTCGCAAAATGACATGATCGCCATTCTCGACTACCATAACCAGGTCCGGGGTAAAGTGTTCCCACCGGCAGCGAACATGGAATATATGGTAAGAGGAATTCGTTTTCTTTAAGTTTGGAGTGAGAATGCTGTATTTAAATTGTCTGTTACAAGGACCTAAAAAGTGTTTGCATGGTATGAGATACAGGGTGCGGGGGGCTTTTGACACATTTTAACTTAGAGGAGGTTCTTATGTGCCTGGTAAGCTTAAGTGCAGCTCCATCATACAATTAAGGGGTGGGATGGAGGAGTCTAAGTACCTTTTGTGAGTCCATAACCATCGATGACTCAGGTCTTATATACAAAACGCAGATAAAGAGTGGGGTATGCTGACTGATCACATTTGGAAGGTCCACTTTTTAAAGAAAGAAATTTCACATGGAACATTTTCTGTGCCATGTGAACCTACCAGCTAAAACCTTTCTTGAACATCATTTTTCTTTTTCAAGTTATAGGTTTTGTGGGCGCGATCTCTCCTCTGGGTAGGTGTCTTTTCCCTTTCTTGGGCAAAGCTCTTTCTGACGCTGGTCTGTTTGTACCTCCAAGAACATGCTGACTTGTTCCTCCTGCTGATTTAGGGCTTGTCGCTCAGATCCCAGGGCGGCCAGCACATGTGGACACTGTTCCAACATTCTTTGCTTGCTCTTAAAAATAGTCTCTCTGTGTTTAAATCATGTTACTTAGAGAGTTAAAAAAAAAAAAAGAATAAGTTGGTATTGAAAGGATAGACGTCTTTTTAATGTTTCTTTCTTTTGGGTTTTGAATTTATACAAGCTTATGGTTTAAATCCCAGCGCCTTCCCAGAGCACAGCGTGGAGACTATTTAAAGGCAGGGAGGACCACCAGGTGGGGTGGGCAGTGGTGGTACCAATAACAACGTTTCCTGAGTGCGGACCTGAAATTGTGGGATTTCTATCAGATTATAAATTCATCTGTTTTATTCAAATAAGTTCTTTAGGTTTGACTAAATGCAGATATCAGTGTCACAGGAAAACTAAATACTTGCCAAATCTTAAGAGTCATAGTTCACAGAAGCATAATTTAGTCTCTGAAAAATGCATTCTCCCAGGACTTTTTAAAGAAAGGAAAAGAAAATGCAATCAGAGGAAAAGCAAAATAGTGCATGAGGGGCAATGCAGTCACATGATTAAGAATTTGAGCTCCGGAATCTAAATGTTTGGGCTCACACCCCAGCCCTGGAATATAAACTGAGTGACTGCATTGCGTCATTGCATTTCATTTTCATCACCTCTAATATGAGGATTAAGGGAGCGTCTGCCACATAGAGCTGTTATGAGGAACGCATGAGTTGAGTGGTAGAGCAATCAGACCAGAGCCTATAGTGAAATAAATAGATGTTCAATAAACACTGAGCTTGGATGGGTTTCTGAGAACGTCTGTGGAGAGCGCCCAGTGAAAACCTAGTCAAGCTCTAAAAGCAGAAACAATTACACACATTGAAGAGGTGTTTCTAGGTGATGCACAGATGTAGAAAGAAGAGGAGCAACCATGTTTTGAAAGTTCCCAAAAATGATGAGAGAAGTGTGCATAAGATTCTGTGTGAGCTCAGAATGGTATCACGTCCAGGTTGCAGGTTTGGGGACTGCTTCCTGGAGGCGGTCACATCCCTGAGACTAAGGTGAGAATCAAGACGACTGCGCCGGCTTTGGAGACAAGCTTGTCTGGGCTGCAGTCCTAACTCTGCTGCTTCCCTTGTGGCCTTGCGTAAGTTCCTGAAGGTGTTAAGACCCAGTTCCCTTATCTGTAAAGTGGGAATGATAACTTGTGAAACAGCCAATCTGTATATAATGTAATTCACTGTTTTAATGATCTTGAGGGAAGAAGGGTCATCTCCGTAAAGCTGTAGGTAGGGTACAACCCAGCAGAAATAGCTTGGGAAAAGCCACATTTTTCTAGTTGTGTTTCTCCACTGATCAAGAATTAATTCATTCCACATGACTTTATTTAATTGCATCTATGTGCCAAGGACTTGGCTAATTGTTTCCACAGATGCTCGTTTACTAGCTTACGTTTTCCCTATGAGGTTGACTGTGATCTGCATTTTACAAATAGAATCACTCAGGCCCAGAGGGGTTAATCATTAAGCCAAGGTACATGGATCACTATGCATATGGAACAGGGTCTCTGGGATTAGGCTTTTGCTGTGTGTAATTTCAAAGCCTGTGCTTGTATTGGGAGCATCTTTTCATTTGCTAGAACAGCAAATGTCCCATGGTTGGAAACCCCTCCCCCCTCAGGTGTCAGACTAGCTTGTTTCCTTCTTTAGAATGCCAGTTGAATTCCTATAGTATTCATCTTCTATTTGTCATTCTCCTCTTATCTGCTTTTTCAAATATAGGAGCTACTGCAGACGACTTACTTTGGTAAGAACCAGATACAGTGCTGGTTATATAGTAGATGCTTTCTAAGTCCCCTAAGTCCTCTTTAACTTCATTAATGTTAATGAGAAACAGCAGCAGTTACAACACTAAGTTCTAGAAAGTAACATATGACTGTCTCAAGTGATCATGCAAACACTGCATAGAGTTCGTTGGCACATGTATTTATTCGCCTGCTATTTATTGAGCATTTACTACATGGTAGGCACGACTCTAAGCGCCAACAGAACAGACACTCCTTGGCCATCTGGGTGGGGAAGCAGACAGTAAACCAGATCCATAAGTAAATGACATAGTACATTAGAAGATAATAAGGTTCTGAAGAAAAACAAAGCAGGTCGTGGTGAGGCTGCGAAATTTAATAATGGTCTGGGACTTGCTTAGTGAGAGTGTTGTGGAGAGAGGTGAGAGAGTGGGCCACACTGATAAATGAGGAGACATCATTCCGGGCAGAGGAGGACAAAATTGATGAGTTCAGTTAGAAAAATACGCTCCATTTAGTGAAATCATAGGACTCTGAGTAAACAGACCTGTTAAAATAATTCCTTGGATCCCTCACAGAAACTCTGAGGGGAGTAGAATATATAATAGGTTGCTTGTAGGTCAGATGTGGCTGTCATCGGTAGGCCAGGTAAACAATATAGACCTCGATTGAACATTGTTACCTTTATTTTAACTTGTTCGACATTGATTTGGATTGTTAGCAACTGGAAAATGTTCCTAACCTCTACTATGTAACTCAAAAACTTGGGACATATAGCTCACTACAGCCACCAGCCACGTGTTCAAATTATCCCCGTCACTGAGGGATATCACCACAGAGCCTCATGGAAGATGGTCTTCAATTCAGGGCTCTTCCTAACAGCACCAGCCTTATTAGCAACCCCTCTCATCCCCAACTTTTCTCTCTGAACCTTTTTTTATGCCATTTCCTCTCCTTCTAATGTCACCTCATTGATGCCTTCCATTATTTATAATCCTACCCTTCAAGTTGTAATAAAAAATTTATATCCTTTAGTTATATTTTTTACATTCACAACCATAATTTCTCCATCTTCTGAAGCACCGTAACCTATTAGGCTCATCATACTGCTCTCATCATAATTGAACTTGATTTATAACTATTTGTGTATTTCTTGCAAACTTCTCAATTTTAAGCTTTCAGGGTGCTAAGTCTATGTTTATTCATCTTTGTATCACTAGTTGGGCAATTTCTTGCCTATAGACATTGCTCTACCATTATTTGATGAATTTAGTTGCAATCCCTAGGAATTGTTTTATATTTATAGGTAGCATCAATTTCATTACAGTTGGCCCTCTACAGCCTCAGGTTCACCATCTGTGGATTCAACCAATCGGGGATCAAAATTATTTGAAAAAAATGTTACATTGTTGCTGATGTGTGCTATGTAGTCAGACCTACGATGTACAGGCTTTTCTTTTGTTGTCATTATTCCCTAAACAATACAGTCTAACAACTATTTACATAGCATTCACACGGTATTAGGTATTATAAGTAAGCTAGAGATGATTTAAAGTACACAGCAGTATGTGCAGATGTGATATGCAAATACTACGCCATTTTATATAAGGGACTTGAGCATCTGAGGATTTTAGCTATCTGTGGGGTCCAAACCCCACAGATACCAAACCCCAAAAATAATGAGGGATAACTATATTATTTACATCTTAATAGAAGTTTTTCATCATTTAAAGTCATATTTTATCCCATGCACCCAAAATAAAAAAGTTTTATATAAATTCAAAAAAGTAATAATGTAGATAGGGCTTCAGATATGCAAGTCACACTCCTTTACTCTTGACTTCTGTTTTACAATTAGTTTATTGACAAATTTCCAGAGTGCCTTGGACACCAGCTGTTTTTCATTCTTCCTAAGGGCAGCTTAAACCATGACTCTCAACCGCAAACCACACTAGTTTCTTAGAATAAGAATTATCCCCAAAAGAATGAAATGGTGAAACTCACACATGGAGTAAAATTTGTAGGAGAGTCTCTGAATCCAAGTCAATTGGATAAATTAATTAACAAAAATTGAAGTCCCTTGATGAAGACAGGCTGACATCCAGAAATAACAGAAAACTCTGTCTGTAAAGTATAAACAAAACAGACAAAAAAAAACCCCAAAAAACCCAGGAAGAGAAACCCACTGAGCATATAAATCAATATAACACACGGCTGCACAAGATTGATGTCATAAAAGAGGTCCAAAGAAATACCATGGAGAAGTCAAAGAAAGAAGTGCTAATCTCTAGTTGGCAAAATCCTGAAGACTCCTTGGACGAGAGGCATTTGAAATAACTAGGAAGGGGCAGGACTGGCTGTTATGGTGGGTTAAACAGGGCATGAACAAAATCGCCAGGAGGCAGAAAAAGCCTAGCGCGTTAGCCATGTTTTTGAGGAGTCTGAGAAAAGACTGAGGATCCCTTAATACAACAGCTTAGGGAGGCTGTGGAGGTTTCACCCGGGTCAGAGATGCATTTTAGAAAGATGACCCTGGGCCGGCCGAGTGGCGCGATGGTTAAGAACTGGCTTGGGATGCCAGAGGGCCCCAGTTCGGATCCCACATATGAGGGCCAGTGACACTGCCCTTCACAGCTAAGATGCTGAACAACAGCTCAACCTGGAGCTGGGCTGCCATGAGTCACCAGCGATGGTGTAGGCTGCAGCCCCTGTGGCAGTGGGTTGCCATGGGCTACCGTGTGTAGCCAGCAGCCAGCGTGAGCGGCCAGCAGCCACAGTGAGCGGCCGTCTAGAGGCCAGCGACTGATCTGCCTCTCCCGGGAAGAGCGCAATGATGGTGCCAACTTAGGCCAGTGAAGCAACATCCTCCACAACTAGACTGAAGAACAAAACGACAGCAACTTGTCTGTTCCCCTTCCCCTAATTCCCCAGCACTGTTCCCTTCCCCCCAATACCCCAATAAAAATCTTTAAAAAAAAAAAAAAACAAAAAAGAAAGATGACCCTGGCGACTCATGGAGTTTAGATTGGCAGCGAAAGTGAAAGGAGTTTAGATTGGCAATCAGTGAGTCAGGGGTGCCCTTCCTTTAGGCAGAGGTAGGGAGGAGCGGGCATCTACATCCACACACAGTGACAGGTCCAAGCCACTGAGTGAGTGCAGGGCTTGAGATAGCGTTCTTCCCAGATGGCGCAGACTGGTGGGAAGGCAGGCGAGGGGCAGCGTGAAGATACGGATGGATATTAACTGAACAACTTAACACGGAAAATAAAAGGTGTAATGTAATTTCTAGAAGACGACATAGCTATATTAATAGCATGGCCTATTTCATTTGTTTGTTGTTGGCAGAGCTAAAGGACTATGGATGGCTTTTGGGCATTTTCCGAAAAGAGAAAAATACTGATTACCAAGTCTCAGCAGGTAGTAACATAACAGGAAGTATGACTCCAATGAATGAATGGAGAATAGATTAATCCACCCTCAGAAACAGCCAATAAACTAATTTGCCTACGATAACTATGACTTGGGAATAATGGGGAAAAAAGTGCTGATTTCGCTTATTTGGGCTTTCTGTGGGAGAGAATGTATATAATGCAAACTACTGTTTTTCTTCATTCAATAGTTGTCTAAACACTTGTGACGTCCATCCTTGTTATTTTGCAAAACAATGAAACCACGGATTGTCCCAGATGGCACATTTCCTCTCATTTGGGAAGGATAACTCAATTTTCTTGTTATAAACATGAGAAATTTGATGTGTCTTACCTAAGTCTTCTCAATGAATGCTTTCATGGCCGCTAGAGCGCCTCCAGAGAGCCTGGCTGCCAGCCAGCAGTGAGCTGGGAGACTGCTGACAGGAAGGAATTTCTCCAGTACACTGGGAACTGCATTCCTGTTCTAGATGGAGAACCTTTCAAGTGTCTTGGCCCTCAGTGGAGACCGGGCACGTGTTGTAACATTTGCTTTCAAGGTGCAGGTTGCTTAGTATCGCTTGGTGTTATGTAAGAATGCTCAGCTCTCCATGTGTGGAGCTGGCTGAAGGTGGAGAACATTTTGTTTGTGACCATTTTGAATACAGGCTCTAAGAAGCGCAAACGTAAAAGCAGGAACAGGGTGTGATTCAGATCGTCACCGCTTGACGGCACACTGGAAAGCTGTGAGTCCCTCACACGGAGGCCACATATATGGAGACCTTATCTCCACATTTCCAAACATTGCTGTTTCAGTGGCAAATGACATTTGACCTCATACAACAGTGCAGAAAAAGAATGTTGTCGCCTTCCTGCTGAGTACTGGTAGCAAATAGCATCGTATCTGTTCCACAGAGTGCTCTCAGTAACTATTTGTGGCATGACTCAATGAAGTCTTTTCGCTTCTTCTGGGCATCCCCGTAAAGAGCCGGTGGCTATGGCTGTCTGGTGGGCGAGTGTCATTGGAAAGTCAATCACTCATTCCACAGTCTCTATTCATGTGCCTGTCACCGGGCTGAGGGGCTCGAGTGGGGGGTGAAGAGAAACCCTTCATCAGGAGGCACTGTGGATAGACAAGTGCGTGAGCTGAGGGCGAAAGCAGAATAAATACATGGCGCTTTGGTATCACATGGGGGTTCCTAGCCCAGACTTGGACTTGGGGTAGAGAGTCAGGGGAGGCTTCCAGAAGAAAATGACTTCAAATACTAAAGATGACAAATAAATAGAAGTTCTATAGGAGGGAGTTCAGGAAAGAGACGCAGTGTGTAGTAAGAGTGAGAGGGTGTTCCAAGGAGGTGCATGGTGTATTAAGGCAAAGATAAAAAAAAAAAAATCAATGCGCCAGGTGGGTACTAGACTCATTGGCAAGATCCCTTTGTAGATTATATAAATGTCTAGCCACTGTGCTGCACACCTGAAACACATATATAATAATATGGACTGTCAACTGTAATTGAAAAGAAATGAACATCAATGTGGCTTGGATGGAGTGCATTAAGGAAAAAGTGACGTTTGATGAGGCTGGGGGAAGGCATCAAGAAGCTTGTTGGGTTTTAGTCTAAGATCAAAGGGCATTACGAAAAGTTTTAAGCAGGGAAGTTATGTAATTAATTTGCATTTCCGAAAGGTCATTCTGGCTACAGGAAGAGGAAGGGAATGGAGAGAGGCAGAGATCAAGGCGGGAGCACAGTCCCGAGGCAGTTATTCCCTTTGTCAGCCCCGGTGAGAGATAACCGGATCCCTCAATAAAGGTTAAGGCCTTAGGGCTGCGACAAAGTCACTTTAGGGATGAAATCCATCGGAGTAAGTGATTTACATAATGAAGTGGGAAGATGATTTATAGGATGCGGCAGTGAAGAAGGTGAAGAAGGACGCCTTCATTTTTGACCTGGATAGCTGGGTTTCTCTGAGCTGAGCAGCTTTCAGGGAGCCTTTGAGTGGCTACAGGTTTCTTATCCAGGGTACACATCTACACAGGCTGAAAAAAGTAGCGAGTGTGTGGGAGGGAACATACTTCAACTACAAAGAACTTTGGATGGGAATATGCTTTGGTAATCCAAATGGACCCCTTTGCACAATAGGGGTAGGGCAGTGTCATGGAGACAGGATGGATGGGTGATTTTATGTCTGGCAACCTACTCAAGAATTTTTGCAAGAAAGTTTCATGTTTGTTCGTTTTTGTTTTTGTGTTTTAGAATAAGTGCTGAGGCTTAAATCAACATGAATCCAAATCTGTTTCAGGGGCCTAAATAGAACCAGGCCCATCTAGACCTTCCGACACATTCAGAGTAAGGTTTTTCTGGAAACGAATCAAAGGGCTTCAGAAAAAAAGCAGTTGACTAGTCTGGCTGGCCTGGTGTCCTGAGTTCAGTCCGTCTGAAAACCATTTACGAGTCAGTCAGTGGCCATTAAATAAATAGCCCTGAACTTGTGGTGTTTCATTGTCCATGAGATTTTCTGCAGAATGGTGAAGTGGGAGAAAGACTAACGGCTTAAAATGGTCAAGAAAACACGTTTGGCACAAAATACCCCCTCGAGTGAGGCTTGGAGGGATGGGGTTCAAATGTTTCCAGTGCATGTTACCCAGCATCTAAAATCAGGTACCAAGCATTGTTTTTGACACTCATATGAAAGAATGCCCAGCAAGTTGTGTTTTCAGACAAAACTTTTCATGACTTTTAAAATTTCACACCACATACTCCAAACTGAAACAGTCCAAAAATGTTACTTAAGGGCACATATTTTTTCCTCCTAACAAGTGCATCAAATTCACATTTCATTAAATATGGACATTCTATCAAATCTGTGTCTGCATTCCGGGGAGATCATGTTTTCGGCAGGGTAGGCGGAAAGGCATTTGAATTCTTCTGACCAAGTGGCCAATG
Source organism: Hipposideros armiger (assembly GCF_001890085.2). Classification (NCBI taxonomy): domain Eukaryota; kingdom Metazoa; phylum Chordata; class Mammalia; order Chiroptera; family Hipposideridae; genus Hipposideros; species Hipposideros armiger. The sequence continues at coordinate 2,594,507 of NW_017731430.1, forward strand.
GCAAGATACGGGGTTTGCATGTGTATCACAGGAGAGTTTAGCAATCAAGAACCAGTTTTTAGATTATTGTAACACTAAATTTGTGGGGGGGGGGGGAAGATTAGCCATCAGTGAAAATGCCTTCCTGGCTTGTGACTCCAGCCTTAAATGATAGCTGATAGGCATTCTATTTCTCTGGAGAGAAGGACTAGTGATAGAATCCACCCACAAATGGTCATCAAATTTAAAGATAAAACATATGTGAACGAGGGATTTAAGTTGGGGAATTAATACGTTTTAGAACCTCTAAAACGTTCTCTAATGTTTATCTTCCACTGTCTGATGTTATTTTCCCTGGAAGCAAGCTCCTTGTTATCTATACACAATTCTGTTTCTGATTATTTAGTTGCTTTAGGGTTTATCTGTTTTCACTTTATCTGATTGCATGCTTAGTTGGGATTAAAGCTTGATGTCTTTTAAAGTTCAGGCTGCCAGATAACATGATCAAAAGGCCACCTCGCACTGCTTCCCATTTTAGGCAGCTTTCTGGTTCCCGGACACCATTCATTCCAGGGCTGCAATCCCCAGTACTGGTAACATCTACCATTCAGCATTAAACTCAGCCTGGCGCTGCTAGAGCTGGGCTAAGTGCTTTTTAGTCACGATCTCATTTAACCTGCAACGGTCTTGAGAAATGAGGATGCTTTCCCTCATTTAGAGACAGGAAACCTGGATGAAGCTTGGAGAGGAAAAGTAAGTGCTCCAAGGTCCCAGAGCAAGTTAATCAAAATGATGAGGATGCAGTGCTATTGAGAACAAAGCACATGCTTTGAAAGACCGTACAATACACGCTGCCCTTCATGCGTTCAGCACCTGCTCGGAGGGATTTCCCAGCATGCACCTCATCTGAGGGCATGACTGACTGTCAGAAAGCATTTCCTCTTGTGGAATCGAATCCTGTTCCCTGTGCTCTCTTTTGGCCACCAGACAGGAAGACTGCGCTGTAACTGAGTTTCCGGTCTCTGAAGGCTGTGAGCGTCTGTGTCGTAGGCCTTCCACCTCCAGTCACGCAGCTCTTTCTTAGCCCCCAACCCTTTTGTGCTAAATGCCTGTGCACGCCACTTCTAGCTGCCGGAGCACTGGTAACATGGCTATCAGGTCGGAATGCACAGTTCTCTGCTTTCTGAAAATCCTGGCCAAGGTAAGAACTGTGTCATTGAAGACATGGAGAAGCAAGGTACTCCCCCGCCCCTTACGCCACATAAACACGTGAGTGGTGCCAATGGGCTCAGCTTGGGAACCAGAAGCAGTGTGACCCTGGTCAAAGAAGGCCTGTCACCTGGGGGTCCTCCCTGGTGGGTTCCAACAGTGCAGGAACAGGTGAGACTGACCAGGGCACAGCAGTAATGAGAAACGTGTCTCTATGTGTCATGTTTTTGTGTCTGCATCCTAGTGGGGCTGGCAGGTTGGCTGGGCACAGATCATGGTCTCATGAACTAAGTCACATGTAGGTCACATGGGTGTTTGAAATGACTGGTTTAATGTGATTATAATGGAAAGAGATTACCTGACTTTAAAATTTTTTTAATCTTTTTGCTCAAGATTTTAGATTTTCAGGAAGTTATGCATATAGCTCTTCTACATGGCACTTCTGATACATCAGTTAACAAGGCCATGTAGAGTGCCTCTGATTTCTAAGGAAGCACCACAAACACCATTTGTTATGTCTGTATTCATAACCATGTGGCCACAAACTACATGTTTCCTTCACGGGAATTAGTCTCAGGATGAATGATGCTGGCTTCTTTGTATGACGACATACAGGGCAGTTTCTCTACCCCTCTCACCCATAATTCTGTCTTCCGTGAATACAGAGAACAAACATCCTCCCAGAGTTTGGCACCCAGTGTCTGTGACAGTGAGACAATTTCCTGATGAAGTGTTATTTTTATTTTTATCAAGCCTTGGATCAATAACAGGTCAGAGCTGAGAGGAAGGACACTGATGTTGCTTGTAAGTGAAAACGAGCAGACGCTAACTACCAGACATGCCTGTTTCTTCCTCAGCCCCTCATGCGGTGTGGAGTATGTGTGTGGGGCGGGGTGAGCAGGGGTGAGAGAGGAGTGAGGCGGCCCAAAGTTCTGTGATCAGAATGACAGCGCACCAAATAAGGCTTTAGATAATTAGAGTTAACCAGAAGAGCCCAGAACCACTTTGCAAGGACACACTCAAGGTCCCCAACTCTGAAATTTTGATTCAGTAAGTCTAGGGTTGGGCTAGGCATCTGCCTTCTCAAGCATTCCCCTAGAGATCCTGGAGTAATTTCCCAGGTGCGAACTCTAAAATATGCTTTAAGAACTATCTCAGGTCATGGTTCCGGCACAAAATTGAGATGAGGGAGGTATACTGTGGTCAAGCATCCACTTGTTTATCAAGAGACTATGTGCTGAAAGAATTAATAATAGGTTCAACCCAAGGAAGAATTATTCCAGAGATCATTTCTATACTGTCACAGAATTTCACTTGAATATTTATTCAGCGCCTGTTTTCAGAAAGCACCTGTGGGCACTAGGGGTGAGCTACAGGTGTATTCAACATGGAGTGACGCATGAACCTGACTGACTAAGGACACTTCAAAAGAAGCCAACTTTTAGAAGCACATGATTCTTTTTGAGCTTCTTTGTAATAATAACAATGTCACATACATGATATGTGTAAAGCATCATAAACAATGAATTTATATAGTGC
>NW_017731430.1:2599238-2605208 GCF_001890085.2 Hipposideros armiger
TATATAGATATAGATATATCTTTGAAAAGGCAGTCCATGTGCATAATAGGTTTTTCAAAAGGTCGCTTTTGTGTTTAAAAGTAATATTCCTGGTTCTTCCTTAATTTAGCTTCAATTTATGGATCTTTTGGTCTATTCATAAACCTAGCAAGTTTTGACAATCACATTTGCTACTAGTAAATTTAATTAGTTAAATTTCTTAAACTACCCTTACCATTTTAATATATTTGATTTTTTAAAGCGTTTCAATTGATTTACTGAAAATAATAATTTCCATATATTTAAATGTCTTAAAAGTCTAAGAAATACAGTGACTCTTAAGTTCTAAATTTTGCAATACTGCTTAAAAAATTTAACAAGTTTCCTTATAAAATTCAATTTAAAATCACAAGTATAAATAATTACTCATTGATATATTTATGCTGGAATTACAAAGCTAACCAGTTGCTTTAATAGGCCACATTCCTTTAAGCCATTACACGTCTTAATAGTATCAAATATGCACAGGTTCCCTAGCCAGAAATACCTATCCATTGTAATACCTTAAATTTGATTCTTTCAAACACTCTACATTTAATTCTTATGTCTGGAATTAAAGGAGGATACCCACGTTGAAAAAAAAACCACCTCAAAACGAAAACAACAACAACAAAAACAAAAGCAGTCTGTCATCTCAATGTCGGGCATGCATTCGCACGGAATTTTTAGGCTGCCTTCCAGGTTGACTGCCTTTTTTGTCCAGAGATATTGAGTGGGGTTTAAAAGGGAGCTTCAGATGTGAATGTGCCCCCCCAACTCTCTTTGCCACTGTGCTGTGGTCCCCAAAACGTACAGAAATGGCCGGTACAGCGACCTCATCCCAGGCTGGCCCATTTCATTTTCTAATTCTTCTGCCCACATAGGAAAGTCAACAACCTTCTCCCATGCAGCAAAATTCTTTGACTCGATTTTGTATTTCTTTAGCACAAGCTCTCAAGACCTCTGAACTTGATGAGTTGCATTCTTTTCCTATCCTTCCTATCACTCAGAGCCACAAGTCTTTTAGATATCTAAGTGACAGTTTGAATTCTGGGTATCGCTCGGGGCTTAGTCCAACTGTGTGGTTGCCACATCTGAGGTGCTGACTTTATAAGCAGAATAGCTCAGGGTGAACATTTTAGTCCAGAGCTATATCAATCAGTTTGTGAGATGACCAACCAAATGGCTCTTAACAGCAAAGGATGGAAGAAAACCGTTTGGGGACATGAAGGCAAAGCTACAAGCAAATGCAAGCATGGACATTTTTAAGCCATCTTTATTTTGTGATTTATGTAATTTAATCACAATATCTAACTTCTACTAGGTCCTGTAAATATTTTTGCATATCCATGCATTATATTCTTTTTTTGCCTCACTTTTAGGAGGCAAGATCAGATTTTAAGTGTTTACAACTAAATTATCTGTGAAAATATCTCATCTGTTTAGAGGGAATATAGAATGCCAATGCTGGTTGAACAGAAGCTAAGTAAGTAAAAAATGATTAGTTTTTCCAACAAAAGATAATAATATGGTGCATAGTAACTAGGCATTCCATAGAATGTTAAGTAAATGCACATGTGTGCCCTTCTTTTATCTGTTGCTGTTTTTATAGGGAATAGCATTAAAATCATTTCAAATAAATGCCACAGATACTCAGAGACATTTGGCAGATGTCCATCAAGCATCCAGACATTTATATATTAATTTAAATGCTTAGCAAATTACATCTTTAGTCCATAAACTTATGTAAGTGGTTAGAGTTCTTTTACATGGTTACACTGGCAACAGTCATTGCAATTTAGAGCTTCTGGGGAGAAAAGAATAGATCGTATTGGGCCACTCCCTACAGCCCCCAATTTTTTTGTTGACCTTTCCTATTGTTATTAAAGTTATCATTGCTTGCTATTTTCAAACCTCAAAGACCTCTCATCATATTAATAAATTTAAGTATCACTGGAGATTAAAGGGATGAACAACCTATCCATCTTTTCCGGGGAGAGGTAACCAAGGCGTTAAGAAAGATACGGCAAACGCAGATCTCAACTTGACCAATAGATGTGATTGATGTTTTCCTACTCAGAGTCCCCTCCCTACTCAAGCTGGACCTTCCCCTCTCTATAGGCATGAGTCCTGCTTGGGAACCAAAAGGCAGGAAAGAGTACAGAATTCTCTGACTTACCCTGCAAATGGGCATCAAAGGGACGGCCGATCATGTCTTCCACAGGGAGGCCCAATGACCCGTTCTCCCTGTGTGGGGACTTGGTCACTGTCCATTAGGCTCTTCAGTCTCTGCCTTCAGGGACCCAGAGACAGGCAGAAATCCCTCCCATCGGTTCCCTAAAAGTAAACACCACAGAGAGAAAAGGTTATTCCTCCTCCCCCACAACTATCTTCTCCAAAATTTTAATTGTGACATGTGTACATAGAAACAGCTAAAAAACGTAGGCATCAGTAGTCCTAATTACAGTGTCTTCCTCTCAGAGTCCCTCATCATATCTAACCAAGTATGCTCATGTGAGGTATTTCTCAGCATGAACTTTCTGGTTTATCTTCTTGACATACATTAGTTTTTAAATATATGAATGAGTATAAAGATAGGATTCTAGATGGCAAATTACTTCTTAAGTTCTTAACTGCCTTAAATATTTGTAATAATTTTTAAAAGAATCTAGTTTTACTCTCCATGGTACGAAAATGGCTAGAACTGTGCAAGTTCTAGGCCAATATGTCACGGATCTTCCTGGCTCTGATGCTGGGGCTACTCAGGTATATTAAATCATGAGAAGGTGACAGATCAAAGGTACCCTAGAGGTGACCTCAGCCAATCTTATTTTACAGCTGAGTTACCTGGGAGACAGAGAGAATAACTGATATGCCCTCCACCACAGATGGTCTTAGCAGTAGAATTAGGATCAGAACACAAGCCTTTTCATTTTTAGGTCAACGTTATTTGTGCCATGCTGTGCTGATACCCTGATCAGAACAAGGCTCTAAGCAGGTGTTTTTAGCAGCTTTTGATCTGAGTGCACATTGTATTTCAATATGGAAATAATACTTAGATGTATTTTTTTCTTCTCAAGTGACTACAGTTAAGAACCCTTCAGGGGACAAAATTTGTTGATGCTATTCCATCTGGAATTCCTTTGTGAATTAATTGTGACATTTTGTATTTGATGAACTGTAACCCAAATGTCATAAATCCATATTTCATTTAAAAGCATCAGAAGAATAAATAATATATTCACTATCAGCCAAACAAAATGCTTTTAAAAGTTAGTTACTTTCAGTCCTTAAGATTCTATGGTTTTCATTATAAACTTATTTTGTGTTGTTTACTTTACCTAGACTTTTACAAACAAAAGTTTGAATTAATAATTCATAAAATTTATGTCAAATGATTATTGTACTGAGTTATGAATTAACTATGAAAAAAGTAGCACAAAGCCCCTTTTTCACAATTGTAAAAGAGCATGATATCAATCCAGAGACAAACAAACACATAAAGAAATAGACATAGCTCATAAACTATTATAGAATGTGGGTTATCCGTTTTTGATACTGAATTTGACATTACTTAGTTACTAAAATGGTATTTTATAGTATTTTGTGACATTTAATTTAATCCACAAAATGGGCAGATTATACTCTGGATAATTTATCATGTACTTTGGTATAGCTCCTTCACTAATTTTTCTTTGTACCCGGGCAAAGGAGATGCAGCCATTGTCACCACAGAATGACTGACTCTGGATCCTTTCGAAATAATTCTGATTTTATAGAACCTTTGTGAGTGATCAATTTATAGAATATGACTTTGTTTTCCTAATTTAAAACAACTTCGCAGTAGCTAACAAATCCTTTTGAGGGTGGCTGCCACGTCCTCCTAGCATGAAAATGTCTCTTGAAGAGTTCATCTATTATTTTGTTTTCTTATTTTATTTCAAAGTCACTGAATTAATTTCCTTTCACTTAAATACATTGTTATAGTAAATGCATCTATGTATCCAAGCATCCTTGAGGAAAACTATGCCTTTTCAGTGTTATGTTCAGGCAGCCCCATGAGTTTGCATAGTGAACTCACAGCTTTTCCACCCTAATGTAGGGGAGTCCTGCTTAGCTCCACACAACCTGGTGGAGAAGAAAGTCACCAAAAGAATGATATGCAGATAAGGGCGACTATGACAAGTAGGAAAACAAAGATTAATAGAAGGACATCTACATGCGTTTCTATACGTGAATTTGCCCAACGTGAATTTGAATAATTATAAAACTGTCACTTCCTTCTTCGTAGAAGACCTTACCTTCTAAAATATACTACTGCCCACTGTGTAATCACAATTTGAACAATTTTTTTTTGTCAGATAGAATAATACACAAGTATTTAAATAATTTAGGAAATAATGTCATGATATTTAACTACAAAACTCAATTAAAATCATGTTTTACAACTGATAAGTATTTCACTGAATTATATTTTCACTAGGGCAAAATTTTAAAAGCACTTTTTTCTAATCTTAGGTACAAGAATTATAAATAGTCTCGACTTTGTGTTTTGTACCTTGCATTTTGCTAGAAAAGAGATTATGATTTTAAAGTTGATTTGTTGTTGGCAGGCCTACAAATGCTCAGCGTGATTTCCCCATGCAGCTTTGGAGATGAGAATGTCAGTCTATATTGTAACTAATATAAATGTAGACTAAATCTAAGACTGATTCAAATTTTACCCCACAATTTTTTCAATTACGGAAAACATATTATACAACAGTAACACCATTGTCAATTTAAACCGCTTACTTTTCAAGATCAGTCACTGTTTTTCCTATTTAATTGAACCAGAATGTACTATATTCTTATAGCAGCCTGATGTAGCTTCATCAAGTTACTTTCTGTCACAGTTTGTTTCCAGTTCATACCAACTAAAATTTAACTCTCATATTATTATTATTACCACCAAAGATTCAAATGATATAAAACGTGAAGTTTCCGTGGGATTGATTATACTATAATATAGTTTGACCCTTAAAAGTTGCAGTATAATACTTGACATTATTCATTTTAATAAATCGATTTAAATATCAGTTTTTAAGCTATATTAATAGCATGGCTCCTTCTTGTTGTGACGATGACCTCTAGAGAAATCAGTTGAACCTTTAACCTTTGGTGGATTTAAATTTCTGTGGTCAGTATGAAGTGTCACCAGGTTACATCTAGATGCCGTATTTTTGTTAACCTATCCTTTATCAAAGGTGATGTCTGGACTTCAGAACTAGATGACACTGTTAAAACAATAACTTTTTTTGTGTGGTGCAATCATATTGCATTATAGAACTGAATTTCAGTGGTCTCAATTTGCTTTCTTTTAGTTAAAATAGTCTCAGGAAACAGAATTGAAAGAACTTTAGGAAACAGTAGCATCATCACTGCTTTCCTCTTATTTTGTGTTTCTTATGAGCAAGCCTGGTAAAGCTGAAGGCTTTTCTCCCTTCACAGGTTTGGGATGAAAATCTCGCAAAATCTGCAGAGGCTTGGGCGGCTACGTGCATTTGGGACCACGGACCTTCTTACTTACTGAGGTTTTTGGGCCAAAATCTGTCTGTACGAACTGGAAGGTAGGAAGCAGTTTCACCGATACCTTTTTATCCACACAACTTCATTAGCAAGGGGGAGTGCCAGCAATTTCAAGCAGTCTCTGCAACCATTTATTGGGTGCTTACATCAGACAAGGATGCTTGGCCTATGACAGTTTCAGATGTCTTCGAGGATTACTTAACTGGTTAAATGGGCCTAATAAGACCAGTTTTCCCTCTCACCTTGGAACACTTTCCCTTAGCCTGTACTCTTTGCTTATGCCACAGAATCTCTAAAAGGATCAGGCGTGTGCTATATCCTGTCTTCTGTTTCTCCCACTGCAAGAAAACGCCTTGACTGTGGCAGAAACCATTCTTGTGTATA
>NW_017731430.1:2608412-2614248 GCF_001890085.2 Hipposideros armiger
GAGGTAATATTAATTCAGAAAACATTGAAAAAGACATATAGAATAAGTTAGTGTAGAAATAAGAAACGGATATAACTTTCAGTGCCTTTTGAAAATGACAAACTTGTCAAAAAGATCGTTATTATGTCAACACACATGGTCACGTGCTTAGGCACAATCCAATTTCTTTAAATGGGCAAGTAAAACACTAATGCTATCTTTTTCTTTTCCCCCCCCTTTTTTCTTTCTAGGGGCAACTGGATTGGAGAAGCACCATATAAAGTAGGGGTGCCGTGTTCGGCTTGTCCTCCGAGTTACGGGGGCTCCTGTACTGACAATCTTTGTTTTCCAGGAGTAACATCAAACTACCTATACTGGTTTAAATAAGCTTATGTTTGCTTCCAAGAAACAGAATGGTTTCTGGGAATCATAGGTCTATATATATATTGAGTTTTGCACATATTATAGATATTTTATAATAATCTTGTTTTCCTTTTATTATTCATTGTATAAATTAGTGTTTGTCTAGTATGTTTGTTTAATCTTTTGAGGTAATCAAATATCCATTTCTATTTTCTTACCTCTAAAGCCTAAATTAAAATATTGTATATTGACATAGTTGATGCATCCAATTCCAAAACATCTTTCCGAAAGAATTATGTTTTGTTTCTAAGGAATAAAAAATATTTTGACCTGCAATGCATGTGCATATACATATATATATATATGTATACACATTTATGTGTATATGTATATACATATGCAAACATATAATCAGTGATGTAACACAGACAATCATATGCTTCAGTTGTTAACTTGAGAGAAATAAGAAAATTTCTATTCAAAAATATATATGAGGGGGTAAACCATCTTCAGCACCCATTTTTATAATACCCACAAAATGATAGTTTGCAAAATAACCTCAGTGATATCTGGACATAATTTAAGGAAGCAACCACAGACTTCATGCTGGAGATATTTTATCTTATTTGGGTTCACAAAAGGATATGCTCGAACTTGCGTGAGTGTCGAATCATGCCTTTTGTTTAATTCCTTCTACTGAATCAGTAATGGTGTATTGAGTGCTTACTACATGCATAGCACGCTGGTAGTTATGTTCTGATAATACAAAAATAATGAGGTACGGTTTCTGCCTACAAGAAGCTCACCGAAATATTCAGGAAATAGAGCAGCCTAATGATTTTACTGTAAAATGATTATTCTTTCACAAACTGATTTTCATGGTGCTTTGAGGAAGTGAACATGGCCACGACACTCACCTGTAGGTGACACAGGTGAGCAGCCACACTGAGTAACATGTAAGGCTCTTGATTAGCACAGAAATTGAGCTCCAGTGCTGGGCTCTAGAAGAGGCAGAGGAGACGTCAACTGACCCAGAAGCACTGGATTAGGGTCAACAGTTGTGACTTTAGAAAACAGAAAGCAAGACCCTAAGAAAACTGATGAGACCCAAGAGGAGTAAGATTTAGGAGACAGGTATGAAAAGTCACAGAGATAGGATTATTGCACAAAAAACTAGGTGGAGAGCTTCAGAAGGGCCTCACCTGAGGGTCCTATATCTTGAGTCCTGTCAGCAGGAGGTAAAGGATGCTGGAGAGAAGCACTGAGATGATGAGGACACTCCATCTGTTCATTGTCCCCATTTGGGGAAGAATCAATCTATTCATCATGGGTCTGTGCACATCTATAAAAGACCCTGTGTGCACACCCCAGATAGTTATGGTTTGTTAAAGTAGCTCTCTTTGCATCATTTTCTAAGGACTAGGTACCAAATTGTATTTCTATGTATATGTAGAAGAACGACTTTCAGTTCTCAATTAAGTTTGACTATGGAAATCAAATCACTACGAAAATTTCACTCATATTATTTTGGAATTGCAATGGTTCTTATTCAGGAAATCGCTTTCAGAGAGAATAACTCAGTTATCTGGGTCAAGACGCTTTGCAGGATACATTGTGTGTGTGTGTGTGTGTGTGTGTGTGTGTGTGAGAGAGAGAGAGAGAGAGAGAGAGAGAGAGAGAGNCACTACGGAATGTCATCATCCAGAGTTCCAAAGACCCGTTCTCTTCCTTTATAGGGGAGGAAAATCAGGTGTGCTATTATTGAAATTAAAGTGATACAAGTTTAAGGAAAAAAAAAAAAGCCACACGGAGTTCCAGTATTGTAACTACTTTTATATAGCTAACTCTTAACCACGTATAAAGTTCCTACAGAAGACATTTTTGACACAGATAAAACAAGATGAAGACAATTCCCAAAGTACTGGGTTGCCGGAAAAGTCATGACGTATTTTTTTTTTCTGTTTTTCATTGCAAAAATGCGTCATGTCTTTTTCGACAACCCCATATTTGCAGTTCTGTTTTTGAAACAACCAGGCACATACTTAAACAGCTACCAGGTCACTTGCTCCAGTGTTGGGCATTTTTATGTTGACTCTACTCGGAGGAATAGAGGTTTCTACTAGGTAGTGGTGGTAATTGTGAGGGGTGGGTATGCTCTTGACTCATCATGAATAATCCATAACAGAATAATGAATTTACGATCTAACGAGTCCACTCTATACGACCACTGCTATACTCACTGTTCTTCTCATGGTTTTTCTTCACATCTAGATATCGCTCTATTCTCCAGTTGGTCAAGCCATGGTACGATGAAGTGAAAGACTATGCTTTTCCATATCCCCAGGACTGCAACCCCAGATGCCCTATGAGATGTTTTGGCCCCATGTGCACACATTACACACAGGTTATTTCAATTGCCTTGTTAATTTTTGATTCATACTTTAAAAAAAGGCTCTTAACTATTTTGGTGACCATGCATTTCTTAGCTCTGACTTCAATAATGGTACATGGGTTTATTTTCACAGATGGTTTGGGCCACCTCCAATCGGATAGGATGTGCGATTCATACTTGCCAAAACATGAATGTGTGGGGAGCTGTATGGCGACGTGCAGTTTACTTGGTATGCAACTATGCCCCAAAGTAAGTACTAGGTGGCATTCTACTTCTAGGAACCTTTAATGATGTCAGACATCTTCAGTGTGATAGGTATTTTAATATGAATAAGACTTACTTACAACAGGCCTGTGGACTTGAAATCTTCCATCGCTCCTGTCTACCTGAAAAAACAATGAGCTGAAAGATTTCTTTTCACAAGGAAAGGGATTCTGGGCTAAAATTGTAGGCAAAACAATCTGAGAATGGAACTTCACTAAATTCCCCTCCCTGTCTTTCTCTTGTCATGGTAATTGTAAACAAACACTGTACTTCCAGGCTTTTGATAGCTATAAAAAAAGGCATCAGAAAAGAATCTTCTAGGGACTTTATCAACACCACAATATTCTCATCTCTCAGTACTGGAATGTCGGCTTCCCGTTTTCACTAGGGCAGCAAAACAGGCCCTTCTTCCTTAAGAGTAAAATTTAAAATTATAGTTTATTAAATTCATAGATGGCTAAGGAGGCATTCATTATCAGAAAGGAAAATTTACATGCTATGGCTTCTTATAAATTGTGGCTTTGCTATGATTTAAATTTCAGTATTAAAAATTATTCAGTAATTTCACCCTCTGGCATACATAAAAAAGCATTGTGAAAATTGATTAAAGATGATAAAATATGGCCATATTTATGAACACTTTTTACAGTATGAGAATAAATAAGCATGTGTTAACATTTGGTAAAATGCCTTCTTGATAACAAGAACTCCTCAGATGATAAAAGGTTGCAGTATTTATTCATGAGCCTGTTTCTATTTGGAGTAAATACCAAAATGTGCAAAGGATTTATGACATTCTTGGTGGCTTCCAAAGTAAGTCCCAAACAAAGATTTTCTCCAGCATTGCCAGTATGGGGAGGGAATGAGAAAATGTTTCACAAACAACTGCATTACTCATGTATATGGTAGTATGCCAGTGTTTTTGCAAAGTTAGAAAAATAGCGATTTCCCGATGGTCCCCTTGTCACAATTATTACAACAATAAGATTTGGAAAGTAGAATGTGTTTGCATTGTGAAAAGCATTAAGCTGCATTTGTTTGACATTTTCAGTTTCGCACCTTATATTTTCCCATTCAGCTTTTACCCTTTTTCCTGTCATAAATAGGCCAAGTCGTACCCATATGGTGAAAGAGATTTTCATTTCATTCATTTAGCTTTTCTGCTTTTCGCCAATGACCAGAATTTTCTAATACCATTGATGAAAGAGTTGATTGTTTTATGGGTCCAAGAGATTAAGATATTGTACTAATATGCTATACTTGTTGTAATAAGAATCATTATTTTGAAACCTAGGCAATGAAGAAAGTTTGGAAATCCTGACTTATATTTGAATATGATTCTTCCAATGCCAGCATGAAGTTATCTCAAGCAGAACTGTTTTTCAAGGGAGGAAAAAAAGACAGGGGGAGAAAGAGAGAGACAGGGAGGGAAAATTTAATTACATGAAATAGGACATAAAAATAAGAGAATAAATAAGTTTATCAATTGACTGATCTACTATTGAATATAATTATCCTATATTCAATAAAAATCTGTAATTTATGTAAACATTTATAATACAACTTTTACATGTAATAAAATTGTGTTTCTAACCTAGCACAGGCTAGGTCCATATAATTTTGTAGCTTTGGGTAAGGATATGAAGGGAAATACGATTATGAATATAGAATAGGAGAGGTCAGGATAAAGGAGTGAACTATACTCATAAAAGAATGGGTCTCCATGAATGTTTCTGAGCAAGCTGGTGACATTATCAAAATTATGCTTGAGAAAGCTTACCTAGGGGATAGGCTGTAGAATAAAGCAAATAGAGGCACACAGCCTTGGAATATCATCTCATTCTGTAATATGAGTAGTTAATCAGCATGTTTTTCATGTTTATAGATACATTTTCTTTTATAGGTATTTTCTAGACTAAAGTCTGAGTTTTTAACTGACTGATTTAAGCAGATATTTTCATGTCTTATAGATACGCTTTCTATGTCACTGCTTGGTCTTATTTAGGTCTTAAAGAAGATGAGAACCACCTGTTTCATATTTTAGCCTCTTACCTATTGTCTTATCTTCAACTCTGAGTTTTTATTATTGACACCAAATTCTCTCCTGACCATTTAAGTTCCTCCATAGCATTAGCTTATATTGCTATTTCTTAGTATTATAGTTACTAATCACAATACTACTGAAAATATATGTATTACCGTTTTCATAATTAAAGGAGCCAAATAATAGTAAGTCAATGTAGCTGTTTTTAACTATCATCCTAAATGGTGAATTGGTACACTATTTTGATCACGGTCATCAATACAGATAAAGAAAAATATTGAGAACACAGAATAACTCAGGTGAATGTATTCATTATAAAAAAAAATGAGTAGCATTACTAAAAAAAAAAAAAAGGCTATGAGTTTACATATTGAAAAAGGTTTGGAATCACCTTTAATTGCTCCTAGGAACTGTTCTTCTCTTACTATGAGAATGGAGTTTTCCAGATACTATGTTATGAATATTGAGAATGTAAACTATTTTACAAGTTTAGAAAGAAATCTTGTGAACATTTATGACCTATCCTTTGTGCTTATGACAACTTCCGGCTCATTTAAGCATTGCTAAGCCTCCTAGAAAAAACTATATGTATGTGGATAGCGTAAGTCTTTAAGAAGTGAATGTGGCCTGACCATGTGCTAGGCGGTGGCTACAGGAAGGAGGCAGGTGGGGTGACCGGAATGAGCATCAAAGCCTGGTGTCAGACGACTAATTGTGTCACCATTCATCACGGTGCCTCACTTCTTATCTGTAAATTGAGGTAATATTAACTCAGAAAACATTGAAAAAGACAT
>NW_017731430.1:2623868-2629993 GCF_001890085.2 Hipposideros armiger
AGAAACAACTCAAAGGTCCATCAGAAGGGGACTAGCGGAATAGTATGTCCACTTAAGGGATACTGTGCAATTGAAAAACGGAATGAGAAAACGCTCCATAAACTAATAGAGTGATGTCCCAGGGTATTAAGTGAGAAAGCACGGTGCACAGTAGAATGTTACGCTTGTGAGAAAGGTTAGGGGGGAATAATACATATACACACACATACATTTATAATACGTGTGTGTTTTTATTTGCAAAAAGAAAAGTGGCATCAAATGTAAAAATAAAAATGATTACTTTTAGGATTAAGAAGGGAACAGGATGGAGGGGACAAAAAAATACTTCAAGTGGCTTTGAAGCACAGAATTTCGAGTGTACATCCTTAGTGGAAAATGTCGCAAAAGCAGAGTTGAAAAGAGAGATTTACCTTCATTAAGCCATCTGTCGGTAGTATTATTAGTGGGGAGAGGAAGAGATACAATAATGCAAATCAGTAATAAGCTGCAGTTTTTTTGGAATATACTTTTTTTGTGGAGGGCACAGCTCAGCTCAAGTCATTGTCTTCAATCTAGTTGCAGAGGGCACAGCTCACTGGCCCATGTGGGAATTGAACCGGTGACCTAGAGCATGTGCTGTAACTAACTGAGCCATGCAGCTGCCCCTGGAACATACTTTTTTGAATGTAAGAGAAAAAAAGTACAATTTCCAAAAAATGTCAAGTAACACTAAAATATTAAATACGAGTTTGCAATATTAACTCAAGCTCTCTTCTTTTTGAAAATGACTACCTTCAGCTTTGAACGGTGACAAGCCCTTGGTGCTAGGACAATCCAGTAGTGACAAGCGCATTTATTGCCCCGATTGTTGTCTCTATGTCATTCACCACTCGAAATAAAGCTTGGAATCACCTCAGCTGCAGTCAGCCTATCTCAAGCCACCTGACTCAGCCTAACTGAGGTTTTGAGGGAGACGCCATGTGGAATCCATGCCTGCGCATACACAAATGGTCCCTGACTTATGGGTGTTCAACTTTATGGTGGTGTGAAAGCAACATGCATTCAGTAGAAATCATACTTCAAATTTAGACTTTTGATCTTTTTCCGGGCTAGGCTATGCAATATGATACCCCCTCGCNCAAAATGATTTTTAAATGTTATGTCATGGTATAACTTTGACTTATGAGAGGTCAATCAAAAACTTGGGACGTTTAACAGTTAACTGGGTAATGGTGCTGAAAGTGCATTACAACCACCAAAATTGCTACAATTTTGAGGTTTCTTTGCAATTACAGTTTTTATTAAGTGTGAACTATCATCTATTCTGGTGCTAAACATGTGGTGCTAAATGAATTGTTAGTGTGGATAGGTTTAGTAATGATCTTTTTATTCACTGTTAAAAGTGTTATCCATTCAATTTCTGATTCAGAAATATTAATAAATTCCTGTTAAATTAATATTAACCAAAAATAGTCCAGTGAACTCTACTTTTAATCTGACAGTCCCAAATAATTTAGGTGTTACAGAATATAAATATGTATTTTTAGAGGTTATCAAATTTTTTTTTTAAGGCATTTGTTAGCTGGGCAATGTTCAAATATCACCTAAAGGTTAGATCACACCTACACCAACTATATTGCAGTCACTGGCGCCCTCTGGTGGTTGTCAAAACAAATTCTTGATGGCTACTTGACCCGCAACAAAAGCCATTTCTTCTCTTTAATATGAATTTAAGTTGTACAATTGTAGAATTCTTGGATACTCTCTAAATCTGACAGCATTTAAAAATATTTGACCCTACTGAACTTCTCTCCTAAGAGTATAAGAGATAATATATCTTGATACCCGCTTTCCTAAACAAGAATGTTTTTCATGATTTTCCAGATCTGAGGTGCTATTACAATATACTTTTTTAACTAGGCATTACTAAAATATATGTTTTTCATTTGGTTTACATTATAAATACAATTAGAATTAAAGTTAGCAAACAGAATTGTAAGTATATCTTACTTTCAGAAGCAATAAACCTTTTATTTTGCATAGTACATAAGATAAAAAGGAGTTATGTTAAAATAATTAATTCCATATATAAAAAGACTATCTTTCTACCTTTGCTTGTTGGCCTATAATTTGATAATGTCCTTTGGTCATACGATTGAGCCAATAACAACACTTTATTATTCCATTCAAAGTCCTTTCAGCTTAACAAATGTGCACAAAAGTTTAGAATCACATTACCTGTAACTAATGAAAGTTACATTACCTGTAACTTTCAGGTGAGGTGTGTAATTGACTGAGTATGATAATCTGTTTTGAAAGCGATATCTCTTAAACTATGTTAGCATAACTGAATAAATAGCCTACAAGCGCTTTTCCTAATTAGTATTTTCAAACTTACTTTAAAGCAATAGAGCTCTTTTTCTGGTCTGCATCCTATACAATGCTCTGACATATTAAACACATAAAATGGACCTGCTTACCCCTCAAACATTCCCCTGTGCCTTGGAAGATCTCCCGAGAGCCCTAGGAGTCCATGAAACAGAAAACCGTTGACCTAAATCATCCTGTTCCCCCATTTTCTCTAAAATAATATGCTAATTAAAGAAAAAAATGGAGGCTCTGAATTATTTCAATGGTTCTTTTAAATACCCATTTCCCTTGGCATGTGTTAGAAGCGTCTTAGTTTGATGGAGAATTAAATGCTGACTTTAATTGGTGCTTGGTTATGGACTACACCATCTTGTATTGCGTTACTTGACAAACAGAATCTTGGTACCATAATATTTTGAGAATTAGAGGTAATTGTGATGCACATATGGAAATAATGTGTTTTTTAAAATATCTAAATGTTTCAAATATGTACATAATCCTAAAATATGCTGTATCATTTTAGGTATTTTTTATTAAAAAGATGAATTGGGATGAGTTTTATTCATTACCTAACACTGTGGCAGTGAAAGGTGCTGTCTGATGTTATGATGTAATGTCATGAATGTGTACATACATGGAACCTGTGTAAACCTCTGTCCTTAGCATAACAAGTGTAGCTTTTCGAGCTCAGCTATATTATTTTTTCTTTCAATAAAATATTATAATTAATTGCTTTGTTTTCAAATTGTTTTCTTGTTGTCTATAATAGAGTTTTAAAATAGATTCAGAACTAGAGGGCAAGGCAATTTTGATGAGAAATGATCTACTTTTCTAAAGCAACAATGTTTCCATTTTGAGTACATCACTGAAATACACCAAATCTTCTATATTCTGTTTCTTATTCCCTTCCTTGTCTTCTTTTCTTCTCCCCTTCTTTTTCTACTTAATTCGAAAACATAGTTTGAAGTACCTATATAGAAGACATTTCTATGGAGGAAGAGGAAAAGAACAATATACCCAGAAGTTCTGTCCGTAGAAATGTATCCATTGAACCTAAATATTTCTATGCTTCCTCACACCAAGGGCCTGAAGAGAAACCGTGGACGTTTCGGGGGTGGGGGGTGGGGAAGGCATCCTCTCCAACCACTTGCTGGCCCAAGGCCATCACTCCCAGGGTAGCGCTGCCTGTGGAAGGGCCACCCCTTTCTGGTGAGATGGCAGATCTCAGAGGCCTGTTTGCTGAGAAGCACTTGGATCTAGGATGTTAAATTCCTCCTACCATACTCCACACAAGAAAGAAGGCCTCACTAATGGAAGCCTTTCTAGAGGGTCCCTCCCTGGGGTCCTGTGGCTCTTACAGCTTCTCGTTCTCTTGTGAGCCCTTTTCACTTCATTTCCTCCTCTTTCAAGTCTCCAGTTTGCAACCCACATGTTTGGCAAGTTCTGTCCATCTCTACAGGAGACAGGGTTCCCTTCGTTGAAGTGCGCGCAGTGTGTGTTGCAGGTTCTAGCTTCAGACTAGGACTGATGGGCGCTAATGAATCCAGATTAGGACTGATGGGCGCTAATGAATCCAGATTAAGACTGATGGCTAATGAATCCAGATTAGGATGGGCGCTAATGAATCCAGAGTAGGACTGATGGGCATTGACGAATCCAGATTAGGACTGATGGGCACTGATGAATCCAGATTGGGACTGATGGGTGCTATGAATCCAGATTAGGACTGATGGGTGTTAATGAATCCAGATTAGGACTGATGGGCGCTAATGAATCCAGATCAGGACTGATGGGCGCTAATGAATCCAGATTAGGACTGATGGGCGCTGATGAATCCAGATTGGGATGATGGATGTTAATGAAGTCATTTCCTCCCAGTCTTCTATGCCCCTCATAGTGGAGACTAGGGTAAGGGGCTGACCCTGTTCCTTCTTTCCACCAATGAGAACTATGGCTGACGACCTGAGAAGCAAGCACACAGCCTGGTGAGGCAAACATCGACTTTCCAGAAAGAGCAGACGGTGCTACTGGGAGCAAAGCCTATTCCCACCATCAGTGACTCTGACCCTGGTCCCCCTGAGACAGTAACCTTGGCATCATGGTGCCAGGGCTACCGACTCCTTCCTGAGCCATGCTACACTGTTGAGCTAACACTGAACAGTGACTGGCCCGTCGTGGCCAGCAGGAGACACCTCACCAGCCCTAGCTGAACCTTTCTGGCCTCATTTCTCCTCCTTGAAAGAGGAACAGGGTCCTAGCGTACTGTCTTCATTAATAGCCTATCAAATGAAGGGAACGCACCAGCTTATCAGGGACACATAGTTTTATTAAACTTGAGTGCCGACAGAGACGTGTTCTCTGAGTTTCTACATAATAAATTAAACAACGTACTTATCATTTCAAAATGATTTTTTTCTAAAGATNAGACAGACAGACAGAGAGAGACAGAGATATTCAGGTTATATAATAATGCCACCCAATTACAGAATAAGTAAACATGGTCAGTTCCAGAGTGCAAATAACAGAAGGAAGCTACTTGTTTAAAATTCCCTACACATTTTCAGTTTCTTAGGGTGAATGCATTGAAAAATGACAGGTAGTTAATTAAATCCAATCAATCTGGGAGTAATTGTGCATCTGGAGTTTAGGTTTACATGATGACAATTGACTGGCCTGATCCCCTTTACGAATTGAATATGGTGACCAAATGTTTTCATATCATACTACTCTACTTTTCTGGGCACGTATATAGACTTTGTTAGAAATAAATATTTTTGGAGACTTAAATGAGGAACAGAAATAATTAATTGATTCAGGCCCCAATCCAGCTTTTATCTAACATACAATAGGCAACTGGAGAGAAATCTCATTAGTAGGACGTTTGCTCGATTTATCTAGAAATTATTTCCGATCTTGATTTTGCTATACTAGTTCTACATAAGTGGCAAAAGAACTATTAAACCAAAGGTGACTATTCTTAGTTCCAGTTCTGTTGCTGGTTTACTCGTGTGGTTTGGTTTTTCAGTTCTAGAAAAGAATAGTGATATTTGCTACTATTGGGTCCTGTGAACGTAAAATTACCATATTAGAAGTTACAAATATTAAAATTATCATTAATGTGAAAATTATTTAAGATAAAATTAAGTTTTTCATGAGCTCCTTTTTGGCAGAAACTGTAATTCTTTGTATTTATCCCAGCTTCTTATATAGTGACTATCATATAATGAATGGTTATATGAATGGATTTTTAGAATTAACTGAAAAGTCTAGAATTGCAACAATTTAGAGGAATATTGCCTTTCCATGTTTTATTAAGACAAAAATGTCTTAGATACAAAACTTTGAATGCATCAAAACTCCAGTTAAGTCATCACACATATTAAATTAAGACTAGGGTCTACGTGCTTATAACTTACAACAGTCCTTTCCCATCACAACTAGAGCCGTAAGTTTATTTATAATTTAACAACTCAGCTGAAAACATAACGGGTATATTTGTTATCTATCTGTATTTTTTAAAGTTGGTAATATAATGTGGCCATGTGAAATGTTTCATTCCCTAGGCTAAAGCAAATGAAAGTTTGCTCGTATCAACCCAGCATGTCATATTTTTCACAGCATGCCACAATGGTGCTAGCATCGCTACTTCTCACTGTAATTCCCAGACGCACAAAAGGTCTGGGCTAAGCTATTTCATAAGAGCAGCTTTAAATAGTCAGTATTGAGGTTTTCATTTCAAAAGGTTTTATTCAAAACAAATAGTAACCGGCATCCTT
>NW_017731430.1:2636168-2638263 GCF_001890085.2 Hipposideros armiger
CTGTACCAGGTGGACCTCTGGGGAAGAAGTTTCCAGGCAGGGGAAGAAGGGAGGGGAGGGCCCATGTGGCAGGACCAGACTGGCTGTGTCTACAGCCTTAGCAGAGTTAGGGAAGAAAGCAGTGTTGGAAAGAGGTCAGGGAGGTCAAATATGCCAAGATCTGACACGTTTCAGAAGGATCACTCTGACTGCTGTGTTCAAACACAATGTAGAGAGTCAGGCCACCTTCATTAAGACCTTGTTCTGTCACTCATCCTTTCTTTGGTATTTTCACTCTTCTTTTAAGCCCAGAATAGCACAACAAAGAGTCACCGTCTTATCCACGTTTTGGCGCCTCGCTACTCAGATCCATAAACGTGCCTCTTATATTCACTGACTTCTGACCCTAGTTACCCACTGAATCCTTGGTGTCTTCCAATTCAATAATTTATCCACAAATACTTAGTAAGCGCATTTTACATGTTAAGTACTATTCAAGGTACAAATCAGACGATGTGTCTGCCCACCAGAGGCTTACACTGCAGTGGCAAAGGGGAGAAATATATAATCCAACAAACACATAATAAACTACCCAGTGGAGATCACTGTTGGGAAGAAAAATAAAGCAGAGGAAGGCGACAGGCGATGAAGGGGTTGTGGGCACTTCAGATGGGGTGGGCTAGCAAGGTTTCACCGAGGAGGTGAAAGCTGGGTGAATACTTGCATGTCTGTTCTTTATCAAACAAAACTGCCTGGGACGATTTCTGTGATTTGTGTAGTGAAAATATTAATAGCTAGCACTTCTACCCCCCATCTCTCTGTTGCACTCAAAGAAGTAACCCATTCCTTTCTCCTTGACATTCTTCTCCTTTGGTTCTGCGCTCTCTTTGACCTCCATTGTCTCTGGGGCTTTGGAGTGATTCCAGTGAGAAATAACAGCTTCTTAAGTAAGACTGAGAAACTGAATTTATGGCACAACTTATTGCTAAGTCATTCGTTTCTGAGGCCCACCCCAACACGTATACGTTCTTTTGCTTCTTGCCTCCTATAGAATAAATGCAAACAAACTTTCCTAACATTGCATTATCCCTATGCTGAGGTGAGAGTCTGTATTTATGGTTTTTCCTGCTGTGCTTTACACACCTTTTCTATAGATGAATGAAACTACCTGATGTCGCTCATACACTAACCTAAACATCTTGACATCTCTGTCTAGTCTCATATGGTTTACGTTGTCTGGATGTTATGTGTATGTGTGTGTATGCGTTATGTCCTCTATGGCACAAATCATACTCACGTGGCTTTAATTTAATTAACCTCCTTTGGGAATCTTTGGTGTCTCCATTCACAAGCTTGTTCTCTCTCTTTTGAGCACCAAAAGCACTTGAACTGTATCTCTATTATTGCATTTACCTCCTAGCCTTCCTTAATGCATATTCATACATTCTAAAAATCTTTATCGTACTACAAGTCTGCGCTAGGGTCATCTTTGTTTCACAAAGTATTATTAGAGAACAGCCATCACTATTGACAAAATTTATGCTTTTGTACAAGATGGCGGTCAAGCTGCCACATTATTTCTGCTATAGTCACATATCCGCAAGTACATGAGTCACCAACAGATGCCACTGTTGTAACTATCTGCAGTAGAATCACTGTGTTGAAAACTCAGAGGTTACATCAAAGGCACATTTAGCACTTTTGTCGCATTACTTATATTAAATAAAAATGCATGCTAACAAAATCTATGCAGAGAATATGGGAACGATTTTACTTTCCCAACCTTTGACAAAGGAATGGGATTCACTCCTCAGGTGGACAGGCACATGGGTGGTGAGTTTCCTTAATATATTTGAGAATAAAGAGGAAGAAAAACACTGACTAATTAAGAGTTTCAGTATGTGATACAGGGTTGTAAACATTACAAAAATTGTTTGGTGTTATACCTTATGTTTAATTAAAAGTATTTTCAAAGCTGAATCGACTATAGGTAATTTCTACTTAATAAAAATTTAGAAACCAATTACAACGTAAGAATTGAGCTACCTGTTAAGTAAATTTAATGAGTTTTGGCAACATATAACTTCATAATGTCAATAATTTGTTCTTAGTCAAT
>NW_017731430.1:2639588-2642658 GCF_001890085.2 Hipposideros armiger
TTTTTTTAACACATGTTTTAGTACATGATAGAATCAGCAGACAAAACAATCAGGAAAGACATAGAAGATATGATCAACCAATATGACTGACTTGAATCATATAGATGACTTCATCCAACAACTGCAGAATAATGTTCTGTATGTGAATTAATAGGTCATTTACTACACTGGACCATTTGCTGGGCCAGAAGGTAAGACTTACCAAGTTCTGAAAGACTGAAATCATATAGAGTTATGGTTTTTTATCACAATAGAATTAAACTAGAAAAAGTAAGATAAACATAAAACAATCCTAAATGTTTGGAAATTAAGTATTTCATCAATGGGTCAGAAATGAAATTATACAGCAATCAAAAAATGTTTTTAACTGAATGATAACAAAAAAATAACATAAATGCTTGGGTGGTGCAACTAAAACAGTGCTCAACTATAAAGTTACGGCTTTAATATTGTCTACAGTGGACAAGATGTGGAGGCAGCCTGGGTGTCCATCAACAGATGGATGAATAAAGAGTAGCTGTTACATATATACAATGAAATATTGTTCGACCATGGAAGGGAATGGGTTCTTGCCATCGCCATGGCATGGATAAACCTGGGAGGGTGTTGTGCTGAGTGGAGTGTGACAGACAGAGAAAGATTCAATGTGGTTTCGCTTATATTGGAATCTAAAGAACAAAACAAACAAACAAACAAAACAAACTCATAGATATGCAGAACATTTTGATGGTTGCCAGATGGGAAGGGGGTTAGGGAGGTGGGTAAAAAGGTGAAGGGATTAAAAAGTGCAAATTGGTAGTTACAAAATAGTTATGGGAATGTAAAACAAAGCTTAGGGAGTATAGTCAATAATATGGTAATAACTATGTATAATAGTCAGCAGGATTACTTCTATAAATATGTAACCACTGTGCTGTACACCTGAAATATAAAATAATATTGAATGTCAACTGTAATTGGAAAACTAAAAATGGGGAAAAAGTTGAAAGGGAATAAGAGGTTCAAATTTCCAGGTATAAAACAAATACGTCATGGGGATGTAATGTACAGCATGGGGAATATAATCACTAATATTGTGATAGCGTGGTACGGTGTCAGATGGTTGCTGGACTTCTCATGGTGATCACTTTTTTAGGCATATAAATGTTGAATAACTATGGTGTATACCTGAAACTAATATAATACTGTATGTTAGCTATATTTTAATAAAAATATTTTTTAAAAGCTGCTGTAAAAAATAAAGTTATAGCTTTAAATGCATATAGTGGAAAATAACAAAAGTTAAAAATTAATGATTTAAACTTCCTCACAAGAAGCTAACAAAGAAACAGCAAAGTGATCTCAAAGAGTGCAGAAGAAAAAATAAAATAAATGTAAGTGTAGAAATTGAGGAGAGAAATCAGGTTTATGATAGAAAACATAGACAAATCAAAAAGAGTTTTCTTTGAAATTATTACTAAAATGATGCACTCCTAACAACATATGTCAAGAATGAAAAACTAGAACCCACTGCAGATCCTACAAATATTAAATGATAACAAAATACATTATAAATAGCCTTATGTTAATGCATTTGAAAATTCTGATAAAATAGCCAAATTATTTTTAAAAATTAGCAAAACTGCCATAGAAAGACATTAAAAGTCTTACTGCTAGCATCATATTTAATCTCATTGAATACTGAACAATTTTCTACTAAGGTTAAGAATAAAACAATGATGTATTCTATCATCACTTCTATTCAACACTGTACTTGAGTCTTAGCCAGTGTAATATGACAAGGGAAAAAAGAGACATAAACAGAAAATAAAAATTAAAACTGCCATTATTAATGTAAGACATGATTGCATACATAGAAAATCCAAAAGAATTTACAAATAATTAGAAATACTAAATGAATTTAACAAGGTTACTGGATATGCAAATGCCATTTTGAATTTCTTCTTATTAGCAACAAAAACTAAATGAAATTTTAAAGATTCATTTTCAGTAGTACCATAATACCAGTACCTTGTTACAAACTTAATGAAATATATGCAAGACCTTTGCTCTAAAAAAATACTACAATCATGCTGAGAGAAATTTTAAAATTTCATTGACTGAAATGTATTTTTCCATCATTAGAAAACCCAGTATTTTAAAGATGCCAATACCCTCTAAATTGATCTACACAATCAGTGCAATCCCTCTTCCTATTCTAGTTCTAGAGAGTTGTTTTTTTTTTAATTGATCAGCTGAATCTAAAAATTTACATGAAAAAAGCAAAAAAACCTAGAATAGCCAAGAAAATCTTTAATGGCAGTAGCAATGTACTGAAGGATGTACATGATCAGATCTCAGGATTAATTTTACAACTACTGTAGTTAAGTCCAGGTGGCACAGAGATAGACAAATCAAAATGAACAGGTGTCCAGAAACAAAGCTATACATATATGATTCCTGATTTATGACACAGGCAGCACTGCACATGAGGAAAAGGTTCGTATTTTCTATAAATGGTTCCTTGTCAATTTGACATCCATTTGGGGGAAAAAATTGTGTCCTACCTGATACACAAAAAATAAATTGAGATACATTCATAGGCATATAAGTAAAAAGTAAAACAATCAAGCAACTAGATGAAAACCTAAGAGAATATCTTCATAACTTTGAGGTAGACAAACATTTCTTAAACAGGACAAAATAAACATTAATCCTAAAAGAATAGATTAATAAATTGGACTATATCAAAATCAAGACCTTCTGCTTATCAAAAATGGCATCAAGAGAATAAAAAAACAAAGCAGAATTGGGAAACACAGTATATAGTGCCCTTTTGAAAATGTTTATATCCATAATTATTGAGGAAGTCAATAAGAAAAAGACTTATAATTCTAAAAATGACAAAACATTTTGAGCTTTTATTTTCAAAGATATAATTGGTTTTTACTCAAAATTGTTTGGTTAGTATTTATAATACCTTATTTCCTCTCTATATTTACAGACTTCTTTTATGTTTCTTGAAGAAATGTCAACATAGTTATTTTATGCTCTATATCTAATAATTCTTATATCTGAATTTCTTGCCGAT
>NW_017731430.1:2647693-2653439 GCF_001890085.2 Hipposideros armiger
TTTAGGGCTTTCCAGCCTCAGCTCTGCACCTATTCTTTGCTTCTACCTGCAACTCTCTTTCCTAGACTTTTGCATGAATTATCTTTCTTTATTCAGAAAGCCCCTGAAATAGTACTTCTTTAAAGAGAACTCCCTGCCCATACTTTCTAAAGTTGCTTCTATTTTCTGTCTTTGATCTTGTTTATTTGTTTCCTTGTAGCACAATTTATTACTATTTTACTAACTGGATAGTTAACGTTTTGTCTGTTTCCTCCACTGGGTAGCAAATTTAGTGCGAGTGGAGACCAAGTTTTAGAAAGAAAGATGGAAAGATAGATGAATATATGGATGAATAGACAGATAGATATTGATAAATACTGAACAAATGGTGAAATATCACAAGACCATTAGAAATTTCAAGAAAGAAATATCCATGTTATACTTACTTCCTTGAAGAAAATTGGAGAAATGTAGATATTCAGAAAATCCTCAAAACAATGTTTACCTGTTTTTCCCAGCCCTATATTGATTCAATATTTTATAGTCTTGTTGATCTTTTTGAAATCCAAACGCTAATTTTGTTATACTTGAGCTTGAATTAAAACTTGATGTCACATTCAGGGTACTTAAGCCACTGCCTAAAATATAATCAATTAGCAAATTAACTTCTGCTCCTGACCCAGGAAAATGTGGGACTGATGGAGCCAGACCATTGGCAATGCAAATCGTTCTCTAAGTGTGCAAATGCATCTCAGGTTCTTCATACTCTTGTTGTTGAGTCATTTACCTGCTCGTAATCAAAGAGAAAAGCTGGAGNATTTTATTTTCTTTCCATCTAGTGCCAAGATCAAGTCGGGCAAGGTTTTCAGTTGTCCCCTCCTGTGTGCTGGGTTTATTTCTCATCCTCTCTCACACTGATGGGTTCCAGCTTTTTACATGGCGTCGCCTATGAGACAGCCCACCTGCTTCCTGTTTTACTACAATGGTCTTCCGATTCTGTCTTTTTGTGTCAGCTCAGTGATGCGTTAAAGCAAACAAGTATTCTATAAAAAAATTTAATAATTTCAAATATGAGGGGTTTTCAACGTAGTTATTTTATCACACTGTACAAAACAAGGTTGTATCTTTGCACCAACTTTAGATCTGAATAGACTTTGAACAAATCGGTGTATAACATAAGCAAGGGGAACTTCAGCTAGTAAGTAGTTTGAACCCATGCAAATTAATTACAGACTGTGCTCTTAATTACTACTCAATTTTGTATGTAGAGGTCTCGACACAATGACTAATGAATTGGTGGAAATTTGATAAATATTGACTGCTGACATGGTCCCTATTTAGTGACTGAATAATTGGTTGTAGAGAATAGGTATTGTTTCTATAGGTAATAACACTCAGGTAATTGTAGAAATGAAAATAGTTGGAGTCAAGGAACCATGTTTTACATGGATTCTCCGTATGTTGCAATGTTCACCCATAATTACAGCAGGAAAAATAATCTAACCTTTGGATACACCATTTGACATTAAGTCTTCAAACACTTGCATTAATATCTTTCCCTGTAGTCAGGAGTTTTGTTCTGTACAATTTAATTTCTTATGTATTTATATTACTTATAGGATAAAACCATTTAAAAATTTTGACTTCCTTCCTTCTAAATCAAAATGAAAATTTCATTGTTGTAATACCAATTTGATAAAACATTTACAAAACTGCCAGAGTTTGGCCACATTCTCAATTGAAATATTGGTAGGCAATTTTGCTATGTGACCTTTTTGCTTTTCAAGATCACATCAAATTTCTAATAGTCTTGTCAAACAGAGATTTTCCCCGACAAGTTTAAAAGAGTGTATGTTCCAGTAAATTTGAGCTTTCATAGATAGATAGATGGTTGAGAAAAAAAATTCCAATACATAGTATTTCCATATGATAATAAAGTGCATTCATATCTATGTACAGTTAAAAATCTTTAGCATTCAGCATATGTAACACAAAAATCAACATGGTTTTAGTTGTTTTGAATACCTCTTTTGATTCCAAAAGTTTGTGTGAGCAGGAATAGTTTCCCAATCCACAATTCTAGATGCTGAAACTAACCAGACTCCAATATGAATATAAGAATAGAAAAAAATATGTAATCCAAGTACAGTGAAATAAAATTTAGATGGCTTTAGATTTTTTGCTAAATGCTATATTGTTATTTTAAAAGACTAATTGGATGTCTACAGTTGGGCAAAGGGTAGACTGAGAACTGGGGAACATTAAATAGAAGTCAAAACATACGCAAGATAATGTTTTTATAACAACAAAACAAAGGTAATGGTAACTTCCGTTCTGCCAAATAGGTTAACATTTTCTCTAGAATACTTTTTACTGGTTTCATCATGAAATGGAATTTTCCTACTGGTTATCTATGGTTCACAATTACTTAAAGAAAGAGCTGAATTTGAGGTGTGCCTTAGAGGAAGTACATATTGTATTGATGAATAATTCAAACAAACACTTTGATAGAGCAACTGATTTGAGAAACAATGTAAGGAAAGAACACAATATACCTTTATTGTTAACATTTCATGCTGTGAAACATAATTTCAGTACATTTCCATTTAAGGTTTTTATAAGGACAAAAAAGAAAAAATTCCAAAAGTTTTCCATGGACAATTACAACCCTCATATACTGCTGGTGGGAAGGTAAATTGGTATAGCCACTATGGAAATAGTATGGGGTTTCCTCAAAAAATTAGAATAGAATTACCACATGACCCAGCAATCCCTCTTCTGGGTATCTACCCCCAAAATATGAAAACATTTATCCATAAAGATATATGTACCCCTGTGTTCACTGCAGTATTACATGGTGGCCAAGACATGGAAACAACCAAAGTGTCCTTCAATAGATGACTGTGGATAAAGAACATGTGGTACATATACACAATGAAGTATTACTCAGCCATAAGAAAAGATGAAATAGTGCCATTTGCAACAACATGGATGGATCTTGAGATTATACTAAACGAAATAAGTCAGACAGAAGTCAAGAACCATATGATTTCACTCATATGTGGGATATAAAACTGAAAGCAACAAAGGAACAAGACAAACAAACAAACAAAAACTCACAGACACACACAGTTTAGTGGTTACCAGAGGGTAAGGGGGGACGGGGTGGTAGGTGAGGGTAAAGGGGTCAAATATATGGTGATGGAAGGAGAACTGACTCTGGGTGGTGAACTCACAATGTGATACATAGATGATGTATTACAGAATTGTACACCTGAAACCTATGTAACTTTACTAACCAATGTCACCCCAATAAATTTAATAATAATTAAAAAAAATTCCTGCTAACAAATATGTAACCCAATGGAGAGAAGGGGGCATATTAAATAAGAAAAACACTAGCACCTTGCTCAGTATGAGCAATAAGTACAATGGAAAGGCTACCTTTCTAGTTCTAATTTGTAGGACCTGCTCTCCCCCACTTGCACTTGCCAAATAGAGAACAGCACGGCGCTTCCGGACATGGACTATGAATGGACAAACAGCTACACTGATATTTCCTGTTGATATGTAAGCCAACCTGCTCATTACCAAGATCATGTCAGGATCTGGAAGAGATCCTTTTGAGTGGAGCTCAGATGCTAAGTTTAGAAATGAGACATGCTTATGTATGGTCCTCGTCCTCACCTTATAATGCAATCATTCGTCCCCTGGCCGCCAAAGGAGCCCAGTATCCGCTGATATGCTCTCACTTGAAATAGTTATCTTTAAAGTAATTTCCCCATCTAATTCTTTTGCTGCCATCAGTTAATCTGAGGTTAAGAGAAGAAGTCAGTCCAGTAAATGAGTGCCAGTTGAGCACCATTATCCACTGCGATGGCAGCCACTCTAGACCATAAAAGAATTTCTAATGTTTGAAATCAAAATATGAGAGTATGAAGATCATTTTCCATTCAGTCATTATTATCTTCTCTGGATTAAAAGTTCCAATTTCACCAGATTCCTCAGATCTGTTTCTTTTTAATATTTTGTTCAAAAGTTGCCTTTTTGCTCCCACGAGTTTTGCTTCCCAGAACAAATAAGCATTTCCACTAACCACGGCCTGTACTTGGCCGGTTCTTGAGCAGAGGTCTTAGTGCCTGCTCGTACACAGTAATTTTTCAAAAGGTAGAAAGCCAGCTTTTGGCTTAGAGGGAACTGGGGGCGGGGGGAATGCTTACACTCTCTTTGACCTATGTATAACTTATTTCTGCATTCAGGACGTCAATCCATGAATTCTCTGAGGATGTAGTAAGCAAGAGACTCCCCATCAGCCTCCCACTACAGACGTGCGGATAGCCTCACCTGATTTTAGCATGTGACCCCCCTTCCCACACTCTCCCCACCACAGCGAATGGAAAACTGGACAGCTTCTGTTCTCTAACGTTCCATTAGCTCTTCATGTTCTTTCAGGAGCCACTTACTTTATTGAAGCAGTGATTGGAAAAACGTTTCAGTGCGTAGATGATTTGCTCCGTTTCTCAGTTTATACATGAGGCTGAGGCCTCCCCCAGGCTCTGAGTGGGGTGCTGTTTTAATGATTCCATTTTCTCTTTCCCATTTGGTATTGCTGTCGGCATTGGCATGCGTTTCTTAGGAGTACATGAGGCTGCCCACCCACTATAGACAATACCCTTGCCCTCGTATTTCGACTTTATGCACACACAGCTATCTTGGGGACATTTTTTTGGTGGGGCTTTCTGCAGTCTCAGCTCACAGCAACACAAAAAACTTGCTTCTTTGGGTGCTGTGGAAAAAGAAGAGTTGGGGACAATTTTTTCCAGTGGGGACTGCCACACTGACTCTCTCCATGAGAACTGGTGAGAAAAGTTATCTTCTTGAATACTTTGCCCTTTTTCTACCTCAGTTCCAACACCTATGCAGGGACAAGGTGATGGGAGAATAGCCTGGAGTTTTCTGGAAAGTGAGCTGGGATGAATTAAGAGAAAGATATCACATATGATGTCATTTGACATCCTCTTGTCCTGGCAATCACTAATGCTCTCATGGTGCTTGGTTCTTTTGCTGTTCGAGCCTCAAAATGTTGGCTTAGATCCATTCAGGCATTAATTGGCAGAAGTACATGTTGCACGCAATGATTGTTTTAGTTTATTTTTAATTAAAGTATTTACTGTGTCTCGTTTTCCTCCTATATGCAAGGATCCAGCTTGGGGAAGAACAATCAAGGAGAGTTCAACGGGGGCATGTGTCCCTCCACTGGCTAGCCTGAGAAGATAGCCACAGAGGGAACACCCCGTTACCTGACACACTGTTTGTCTCCCAATATATTTGTGGACTGGAGAGCCTGTGCTTTGTTGCCCTAGGCCACGGGGGATGAGCAGGGTGGGGTGTGTGTGTGTGTTAGAGAGGCCTTTGTGGAATTTGTGTCCATCCCAAAATATCCCCTTTCAGCCATCCCATTACTATCCACGCAAGCTTTGTTATATGTCCAAATTAGTTTCCTAAAAACTCTAGCATATAGAAGAGGCAGAATAGCATAATAGGATGGACTCTAGAAAAAAGACATGTTTGAACCTGGCTTTAAGATTTTGGGAAGTTATTTATCCTCAGGTTATCAGTTTGCTCTCTTACAAAATTAGAGTAATAATAACCACATAGGGTTTTGGGACAATCAAGAAAGTTAAGCATAAAGGACTTCAAACAGTGCCTGAGCCACAGAAATCTCTCAGGAAGTGTTGGCTATTCCATATGGTCTTTGTTCTTCAAG
>NW_017731430.1:2659949-2661735 GCF_001890085.2 Hipposideros armiger
TCGACTGCTCGGCTAGAGCACACATTTCTAAACGGCAATGGATGCATCAACGATAAAAGATCCGTGTTGAAAACCATCTCCGGGAGAAGTGACCACGTCAACATGAGATGGTGCTTTTGTCTCTGGTATTGATGCTCCCACTGGTGTTGTGAAGGGTTGCAGTGATGTAGATGCAGAAGTTGGGGGAGGTGCTGTGAGGGCACCCCCTTCCCCAGAGAGAGCCCTGGAAGGAACCAGGAATGGAGTTACTGTAGTGCTGTGAACCATGGCACAGCAGGAGCAGAGGAACAGAACCTGGTCCAGCTGTTCCGACAGAATCACTGACCCCAGCTCCTCCTCTGTACATGGAATATAAGAGCCTCCCCAAAGGAGAAGCAGAGAGGACAGAAGAAACTGGAGAATCAGAAACAGAACTGGGTGAAGGCTCAAAGCCAAATGTCTTAACTAAAGGCTGGATGTTTAATTCCTCCAATTCTGTAGGAATTGGGGAAGCAAAGCTACTTATAAATGGCTTGTCTTTGGTGACCAAAGCGGTTGTACTATCTAATAATTAACACTTATTGAGCACTTACTATGTCCCCGGTACTGCTGAAAGCTCTGAAATATACATGTAGGTAATATTATATAATTATGTTTATTTTAAAGATAAGGAATCTGAGGCACAGAGAGGTTAAGTTACTTGCTCAAGGTCAAGTGGCTAGTAACTAAGGAGACAGCATGTGAGCCCAGGTCAGAATAAAAAATGTTTTACTCTGAATGTAGACTTTAAATGTACTAGAAAGCTAATTATAGAAAACCCAGTACTGGATAAATGGCAATTAGGTAGGAACTACTTTCCCCCAGAATTTTCAATCCTGTTCCACCAGATTCCACGAGTAAATGTCAAACTATAAAAATTAGGGATAGACACAACTGGTGGCAGTTAGAATTCTGAAAATATCCAGACTATTTTTTCAAATGTTTTGGGTTTGGCAAAGCCTCCTAACACATTTTGCCAAGTCATTTTCTCCTTAATTTTTAAATCCCTGTGTATGTCAAAGGAAATATAATACGTTTCTGATTCATTTACACTTAACTCATCAAAAATTTGGTAAGAGTTATCTTATGGCCAAAGCCCTTCTCCCCTTTGAGGAAGTCAAGTTTCACTGACTGCACCCAATGAACAAAGCTCAAGATCTCTTCTACCATTCAGCAAAGCTAAAGTGGGTTCTAAAAGGTGGGAGCCAATCAACTACTGGGTTAATTTTCAGGGGCATCATGGCGGGAGACTATCAATGGACCGTGGCCTTGTCGGAACCTGTGATCCACGTGTATGTTGGTTATGTAGGAACAAAAACATTGATAAATAGAAAGTATATTGAAAGAAGCATTTTTACACAAAACACTTGTGTCCACCTCTACCTGAAACGTAAGGTGTCTCAACTGTCCAAAATCCAACTCTTCAAGAAACAAACTAATAATAAAAGAACAAATATTTCTTAACATTGCCTAAAACTATATAGAGAAGAAATGTATTTTTTCACTAAGAGGCTCAACAGTGATGTCAGGTTTTAAGTATTCAAAGCATTTTGATGTGGTCACTATGCTTCTTAATGATTACATTACAACGGGTTGGGGTTCAGGTCCTTCCTTGGTGAGGCTGTCTTAGGCACCCAGTGAAAGATCTCTGGGTGGCTTCCAAGTTTTGGTAATTATGAATAGAGCTGCTCTAAACATTCGTGTGCAGGTTTCTGCGTGGACATAAGTTTTCAATTGAAATACCGAGGAGTGTGATTAGTGGGTTGTA
>NW_017731430.1:2664823-2671398 GCF_001890085.2 Hipposideros armiger
AGCTCTTAACCAACTGAGCCACTCGGCCGGCCCCTAGTGCATTCTTGCCATGACTTCCACTTGTCAGATTCACATATACTGTGACCCACTAAAGGATGTCATTGAAAGGGATTGGTTTCAAAGGACACCGGTATTAGACATATTTCTAGTTAAAAGGGAAAAATGAGGCTGTTCTCTTTCTGCCTCTGGGTTCCCATGTTGGGGCATGTTCTTTGAAGCCTGAGGGAGGACAGAGATACAAGGTCTGAGGAGGGCTCAGGACAGCAGTTCTCAAATTTCATCCTAAGGAAAAATATTCAATGTGGTAACATATTCTATAATGAAAAGGCACCACGCTCAAATAAGTTTGAGGAATGCTGAACTGTAAAGTTAACAGGCTTTTTTGTTCATTTGTTTGCTGGAAGAATTCTCAGACTTTATTACATAAAAAGATTGGTGAATCTCCAAGGGAAAAAAAAAGTGATTGATTTACTTGAAATAACGATAGATAGATAGATAGATAGATAGATAGATAGATAGATAGATAGATAGAAAGAAAGAAACATATCAGTTCAATGGATTAATAAAGTTAAGTATGGCTCCATGAGACCTAAATACAATAATTAACAATATCTTTGCACTGAAAAAAGTAAGTTTTTTAGTAATCATGGAAGATATCCACAGAGAACTTCCTAGTTAGAATACGCGAGCGCTCAGAAGTCCTTAAGAAATAAGTTGTGTTCAGATAAAAATAAAGAACAATCCTAACAATTTAAGAGGAAAAAGTGGTTTTTTCCACATGTCCATTGATTTTTATGGAGAAACCTAGAGTTTAGCAAAGTTCCAGAGCGCCACAGCTGCTCAGCCTGTGGGAAGCGTCTAGAGTGTGGGCTTACCAGTTGCTGCCCATGCCAGTAAGTCGTAGGGAAAACACTGGGGGATTCTAAAGCCCTTTGAGCAAGGTGTGGAAACAGCTCTGAGGGCCAGATGAGAAGTAAGCATTCATTGGGGGAAGAGGAGGACGCATACCATGTGTTTCTAAGAAGTGGGGGCTGTGGCAAGACTATGGACATTGGCAGCAGACGCACTGGGGACAGAGGCCACAGAGCAAGACAGGGGTACGAACTGAAGCCAGCAAGGCTGTGGAGGACCACAAAGTGGGCACACCTCCCTCGACGCCAGGACTCCTCACTGCCACCCCGTCCACCTCTCTGCTGCTTCACTAGGCATCCTGAACCAAGAATCTAGATCACTCCCTTTTCCTGGTTATCAGGGAAGGAGAAGAGGAAGCTGGAGAGATTCAGGCAGTTACTCAAAGGTGACAAAGATCTACCTGGGTCTGCAGGAGCTACATTAGAATAAGCAAGGTTACATTTTCTATTGCAACTGGAACGGAAGTGAAGCAGACAAAGGTGACTTCAGTTATGGAGAAATAAAGAAAATTACTTCTAGCACCTCTGATTCTTTGATGGTGTGAAGTGTGTGCCCCCGCTAACCCCCTGGGTGTGTCACCTACTTTGGAGAAACACGAATGCTGCCGATTCTTTCTGCCACTCGCAATGGCAGGACGGACTCTTCCACGGGTCCTCGTCTCATGTATATGGGTCACCTGCCTCTCCGCTGCTCTTGTTAGAAAGCTTGGAATTACCCTAGGCTATCCCTCACTCTCCGCATCCAATTTTTCATGAAGTGTTGCTGATTTTATCTCAGAAATATTTCCTGAATTGGATCTTTCTCTATTTCCATTGCCTCTGTGACCCTCATCAGGTCTCGAAACTATTGCAACAGCTATTTATTACTCTGCATTCCAAAATTCTTTCTCTTCTTCAGTTTGGTGCCAGGTATCTTTCCAAAAAAATAAATTCTCTCTTCTCTGTTTAAAACCCACACTAGCGCCTTACTGACCACAGTGCAAAGTGCCAGCAACTCACCATGACATTCAAGGCCCGTCACCATCCGTCTGGCCCATCAACACCCTCTGATCCCCACACAGGGAATGTCTCCTTGTTCACTGTTTCCAAAATCCATTTTCACTACACCAGGGCAGTGTACCCTGATGGCTAATTGTCTGCCAATTCCATGTAGTTAGCAGTTAGGACTGTACATTAAAATTCTATAGCATTTTTAAAATAAAATTTTATTTTTATCAAAATTTTTATTTATCAGATATAGGCACTTGACTAAAAAAACAAACATTATTAAAAGGCTACTATTAAAACCAACAAATGAAGACCAAACAGCATCCCACAATCTTGCTCTCCAGAGGGTACCACCTTCTCTTTTCTGTGCTTGCTGCTATTTACCCCCATTTTTATATAACACTATACAGTGACCTTGTGTTTTGGAACCACTTCTGTTTCCTGCATCGCTGCAAACGAATTAGAACCTTTTTGTTGTTGTTATTGATAAATGAAGATCCAATACATCATTATTAGAATGCGAATGTCAAAATGAACACCAGAAAAATTATTATTATATTTGATTTCCTTTAAAAGCACTTTGCTATTTTACTCGTTTAATTTGTAACGTACCTAAAATTACTTTTCATACTATTCCAAAAGATCTGTCAAATGTCCAGCAATACATTTTTCAAATAGTCATATTCATTTGATAATCTACTCTTTCTTCTCCTGTTTCTTCTTCTCCTGAGTCCTCCTCTCACTCAGACCTCCATATCCTCCTCCCTTTCCAAGGTACAAAGTGCTTTCTTTTTTTTTAAATTTTATTATCATCAAAATGTTGAACAAATCATGTAAATAGATGTCTAGCATGTTTTCATTTTATAATCACTAATCCCTTGTGATCTGGTTTCCACCACTCTACTTTTCTACAGAAATCATATGTGCACACATTTCTAATAATCTCCCAATCCCCCAAATCTAAAAGCCTTGCTATCAGCTTTAGTCCTTCTCAGCACCTCAACGTACAGTTGCTATCTGGGCTTCCTTCTTGACCTGCTCCCCTTGGTTGTCATTGACGCTTTAATCTCCTAACTCTAGGACTGATGATGTTCTCTGAACCTATAGCTGGGGTTCTGTTCTGAACATTTCCTTTTGTTCTCCATATCGCTGTCCCTTGGGATGTTAACCACTCTTGAAGCTCCTAACCCAGATAGGTCGGTCTCTGCTCCACTTTTAATATTTGCTCCAGCTCCTTTATGTTCGTTTTTCCACACCTGGAAAATCGTACCTTCCTTACTTCCCTTTGTGAAAACCCCATTCAGCCTTCAGGACAATCATACTTGCCACTTCCATTCAGAAGTCTTTCTTCCCCTCCACCAACACTGCTTCTCATTTCTCTCGCCACAGCCTTTTGCCTCCTCACACTTAACTTACTCCACTTTATATCACAGCCATTTTTGTACTCATCCCTTTGCCCTCTAAAAGACAATTAGCTTCAGATAGTCAAAATGATGACCTACCCAGCTGGCACACCATTTACAGTGAATTGAACTCAATCTACGCAAAATAGGAAAAACGGAAAAATACAGGCGGTTTCTACAGCGCCAAACTGCCCCTGCTTCACCAAGAAGGGCTAAGCTAAAATCACGTAGTAATTCCTTAGCCTCACAATTCAAACAAAATGAACAAAGTTACAGAACAGGCATTCTGAGAAATTCTCCAGGAAAGGGTTTTAGTAGGCTGAGACAGTTCAGGGTTTGTTTTTTGTTTGTTTTCTTTAAACTCCCTTTCCTTGAAAGGAGTCACCACCTCCTACTTACTATTTGGCACAATAAGAAAATATGCTTGATGTAGCTTGGGTGAAGCGTTTCAGCTAGCCACGGCTGGAGAACATGGCTGTGGTTGATGAAAACAAACTGGGCCATCTAGATTCGTTACAGAGGAAGAGTCCCTGCCATTTATTCGGTCAGTATGTAGCAGGCATCATGTTTCCTACTTAATATACATTATTACATTCAATTTTTAGAATCCTGGAAGGCAAGATTTTAAAAGAGAGCAACTACTCATAAGGTCTCAATGGTATTATTACCATTGCATGCTTATTTAGTTGTCCAACTAGAAAGGTTAAAATTGTACAACACTATTCTTCTAGACAGGACCAAATGGAGCTCTGGGAAGTGGGGTCGGCAAGAGCTTCAGCATTTGTCTCTCAAGGGCCGTGGATCTGCTAGTATCGGCACAACACTGGACCATTCCAAGCCTTTGAGGATCGGAGGAACTAAGCAGAAATTCTTAGAGGGCAAAGAAGTCTTAGGAGAGAGACCTATTGAGTGTTCTACTAGTCCTATAAAGTGAGGCTCCTTGAGGAATTGTGGCCGATCCCCTTCTCCACCCCCCACACCCCCATTCTCTCACACCAGTGACATGGCTACAAGTAGGAGCTGTCAAATGAGCTGGCATGCTAACTCTTAACACAGATTGAAAGGCTTTACTTTGCCCATGGGTAGAATTAATATTACATAACTTCCGCCCAGAGCATCATTTCTCAGAGTAGTCTCCACTGAGGGGGGAAAAAAAAAAAAAATTCCACAATCAAATGATTCTGGGAACTGCTCCACTCTTTATCCCCACCTTGAATATAAACATTGCACACTTAAAACCTGAGAAACTCTGCAGTTTAACTTTGATCAATGCAGCTTCTCCAAACTTTTTTCACCACGGAATCCATTTTTCATGGAAACGATTTTTTTTTTTACATTCTGATAATTTGGGAAACACTGGCTAAAAAACACATTTTAAACAAAGCCGAACAGGATAGCAAGACATGTAGCGGAAGTGAGGGCCCAGAGACTAAGCAGGACCATGTGGAAGAGTAAAAGCAGAAGTGGGTAAAGAATTACTGAAAATTCACAGAAGGAAACGCGGGGCCATGGATGGGAATACCTTTTATCTCCAATGTTGGCAAGGAAGCTGAGCAGAGAAAGATACTCAACCCTGGAACTAGAGTGTAAAATCGATGTGTTCGTATCCATAAAGTAATCCCATAGGAAGCTTCTAAAAGGGTCTGTGACTCACAACAGCTTTTGAAATGATTTCAGCTTGGTAGTCTCATTCTCCTTGAGTTTTTACCAAGTTAAGTCAATGATTGAAAGAAGCAGAACTAGAGTGCTTGTCTGGTGTCAGCAGGACAACTGAGGCACCTTTTAAATTACCAGTGGTTTAAAAATATATATGTTGGGCCGGCCGAGTGGCGCGATGGTTAAGAACTGGCTTGGGACGCCAGAGGGCCCCGGTTCGGATCCCACATATGAGGGCCAGTGACACTGCNTATATATATATATATATATATATATATATATATATATATATATATATATATATATATATATATATATATATATACCTTAATCTACTGATAAATATTTCAGGTCCAATTTTTGTTACTATAAAAAGGCTAAAATGAATGTTGAAATGCATGCTGTGAGTTTATCCACAGGATGAATGTATAGAAGTAAAATTAAGTCAAAGGGGAAGTACATTCAAAATTCAACAGATATTGTTTATCTCCAATCCACATCCACACATCCTGGCCAAAATATTACTTTTATCAGTGCTTTTCAGTTTTTGCATATTTGATTAAAGAAAAATGATATCTCTTTATACATTAATTTTTACTTCTAGTAATGTGGCTTGTTTTAACATTAATTTAAAATAATTTCAAATGTTTACCTGTTTTTCTATTTGGTAACTGGTTTTTTGTTTCCACATTTGAATAACCTCTTTGATTATTAAATATATTAGCTCTTTGCCTAGGCTATCTATCTACAGAAACTTTTATTGTAGTTTTTCATTTATTTTTTGCAAATATTTTTGACATTGTTTTCATGCAAAACTTGCTAAACTTTTTGAAATAAAATTAATTTTGCTATATTTTAATAGCTTGTAGTGCCAATGCTGCACTGGATTTATTTTTTAAAAATGTGAAAGTTTTTCTTTTTTGCAATACTCTGAGATAGTATAAATAATAGGGTTACCTATTTATAAAGCTTTGGGAGAAAGAATCTATTTCGCCATTTGGGCTGCTATGTTGTATATAAGGGATAGATCCTCAAACACGTTTTCTGCAATTATTGGTATCTTTCAATTTCCTAGCTCTTTTTGTGTAGTTTTGGTAGAAAATGTTTACTTTAAATATACTTTCAAATATAATTGCATAACCTTCAGCAAGGCAATATCTTATACATCTCTTAATTCCCAACCATCTGTGGCTACTCATTCAGCATGTATAAATTGTGTATTTGTGTATCTATATTAGTTCAGATTACTCATATATATTTTTAACATGTTTTGTCATTTTCACAAACTACTCTTGGAATTATATATTTTTTTGCTTTTTATATTCAATAATTCTACTATATCTTCACGTTTTTCTTCTGTGTTTTTGGTTAATTTTGTTATTTTTTTCTCAATACTGTAGTTACATTTTTATTTATTTTTATGCTTCTTTTATTTTTGTGAATAATTAAAGACATTAATTATCTGATTTTCCTATATTTGGTAGGCCTTGATATATAGAATTTTTGTTATTGTCAAATTCTATACATTTGAAATTGACATTTCTCATTTAGTTTCTTTCCACTTTGATGTATTATTTAAGAGAACACTTTCCTTTAAATTTGCAGGTGGGAGGCGGTG
>NW_017731430.1:2677793-2707887 GCF_001890085.2 Hipposideros armiger
ATATATATATATATATATATATATGTATGTATGTATGTTTTCTTTATCCTTATTTGTTTCTGTCACGTTTCCCTAGTAAAATCTTTTCAAAACTGCCAGTCTACCTGGTAATAAGAAGGATATTATTTTTTTAGTAAACTGACTCTAGAAATACCAATGTGTGTGGTGGTGTTAGCAGTGGACTTAACCAGTTTGACTCCCCCCAAAGCTGGTATTGCCCTGGGATATTCTTGAGGTAAGCCCTGTAGATCTGAATTATTAGGACGAGTTGTCTGTCTTCCTCCCACAGGGATTGGCTTCCTTTAAGCTTCTCCGTAGCTGGTCGACAAAGTCTCCGCTTATGTCCTCAGCTAAAAGTATGAACCTGAGAAAGATTATTTCACATACACTGTGGAACTGAGGTTCTTACTGCATTCCTACATGACATATCCTAAAGATACAATTTCTTAACATGGAACATGTATTTTTAGTGTTAATC
The DNA here is from genome assembly GCF_001890085.2 of Hipposideros armiger. Taxonomy (NCBI): domain Eukaryota; kingdom Metazoa; phylum Chordata; class Mammalia; order Chiroptera; family Hipposideridae; genus Hipposideros; species Hipposideros armiger. The sequence continues at coordinate 2,678,272 of NW_017731430.1, forward strand.
ATACCTTTATGTACCACATGTATTTAAATAAGACTAAAATAGAGGAACATATTTACTTCTCTGTCAATAGACATCACAGGGTTGTTGTTTTTTTCTTTCTTTAATGTTCATACTTTTGGGGGAAAAAAACCAAAAACTGGAACTCCTTTTTAAGTATAAGACTTGGAAAATTTATCTAATATAAGAAGAAAGTAAAAAAAAAAAAAATACTCCACAGAACCTCCAATTTAAAACACACTAGCTTGATTTCCAATATAGAATTTGTGTTCATACCTTTATTTAGGAACATTACGGTTGTTTTTTTTCCATTTGCTGTCCTCATAATTTTCGTAGTTAACCTTGTTTTTTAAAAAGAAGTACTGCCAAAATATGCTGAGCGAGTTGTTTGTTTCTAAACCCCAAGAAATCAAAAGCAGCAAGTGAACTTTATTATTATGACATTTTAATTATGAGTGCATTTATGTATTTTTTCTTTTGATCTTTGAATGACTTTATGATCCTGGAGTTTACATTTGCGAACTTGGGGAGATTATAATCATTTAACTAAAGAGTAATGCTAACCCATGTTTATATATAAATAAAGTTATATAAATAAAGTTATCCCCCTCCTGTTCCAAATAAAAATTAACACTTTACATTTATGTTGAGTCAGGGCTTTCTTACACAAAATTTCATCTGATTACTAATTAGCTTGTGAATCTACCAGATCAAATATTGTCCTCCTCCAGGCTTCTCGCCCCCTTTGGTTTGTTTGCTTGTTTGTTTGTCTTTTATAAATAAGGACACTGAAGCTTGCAGATGGCCAATGATGCCTCAAGAGCCATGCGAATCATTGCTGCTTGCTGCAGATCTGAAGCTAAAAATTTCATCCCTCTTTCCTTAACACTAGGCTCCTTTTCAATACATAAACAGTTTAACTCAGACTTGAAAAGAGTGGAATGAAAAATGTAACTGCTCCTTCCTGAGCTGGCTATTAACTCAAAGAAACTTTTTGAATGGGAGGCAGGAAGGAAATGAGCAGCCCAGTATTACAGGGTGAGAAAGCAGTGAGGGAGTCGCGGAACTGTGGTGTCATCTCTTTCTCTAAAAATCATTTCCATGGGAGCCTACTGAGGGACCACTATGCACCCAGCTGTATGACACACGCTCAGGATAGAAAGATAATAGGACACGAACCGTGGACTCGAAAAGGTCATCCTCTGTATAAATGGAATCCACATATAGATAAGTATCTATGGTAACATGGAGTTAAGTTCTTTAGGCTCTACAAAGTTCTGTGGGGCAATAGCAAGACATCTGGTTTTGTGAGGTGTTACGGAGTGAATGTTTGTGTCCCCCCAAAATTCATGTTGAGATCTTAACTCCCAATGTCTCTCTCTCTCTCTCTCTCTCTCTCTCTCTCTCTCTCATTTCTCTTCCCACGCCCCACCCCACCTTGTAAGGACATAACCAGGACGAGGGCCCTCACCAGGAACCAAATCAGCCAGCACCTTGATCTTGGAGTTACCAGTCTCCAGAACTGTAAGAAATGTCTGTCTGTTGTTTAGGTCACCCAGTCTATGGTATTTTTGTTATAGCAGCCCGAGCTGACTAAGACATGGGGCCTGAGGCTTCCACAATTTGCGTTCGGGAATGGGGAAATGGGCAGAAAAAAACTACAAAAACTATAGCTCTAAAATGAAGTACAGGGCCTGGGAAGGGGCCTGTGCAAGAGAGAGTCCTGAAGTTTAGGTTTCTGTAGTGTCCCAACAATCCTGGGACAGAAGAGGGAGAAGACGGGTGGGAGCTCTGAGTGGCCATCACAGAGGAGACAGCTTGCCGAGTAGAAAGGCCCGGTGGCAGCAACAGCTTGGAGGCCAGCCGCTGGGTGTCCCAGGAGAGGAAAGGAAACAGACTGGCCCCTTAGAGGAAGGGCCGTAGTGACGCTGTCAACGTGCCCCTAACGAGCTTCCCTGCCATAGAAATTATTCTATGTTCACAACAAAATGGATAAGCCAGAACAGCTACCATTTTTCCAGTTAAAAATATAACTTTGTCCCTAGAGTATAAAACGTATTTTTAAAAAGGGATATCCTCAAACACATTTCGTCTGGAAAATGTGAATTTAAAGTAAGTGTGGATAGAAATGATCAGAATGTCCTCCTGTGCATAAAAAAGTCTGGTTTCCAAAACTTGACGAATGCAGCATGAACAGGTAGAGGATAGAGTACCAGGTGAGCACGCCGTTTCCCAACCTACGACATTAACTCAAAAACAGGATGGAAAGGACAGAGAGCAGGACGTCCTAGAGTTAGTCCTAGTTAAGGGTTCATTAATCATTTAATCATTCAACCAATAGTCACTGAATGGTTACAGGGTGACAGGCAGTGCTCTAAGTGCTGGAGAAACACCAAAGAATACAAAATCCAGAATAAAATCCTTGATTTCATGAAGCTTATGTTGTGGAGAGAAAACTGTAAAAAAAATTACAGATAAATGATTAAAACACAGTATGTTAGAGACTGCTACCAGCTTTGGAGGACCATTAGTGAGTTAATAAAGCAGGAATCCGGGCAAGAGCAGCTGACCAGGTGAGTGTGGCTCCTTTCAACAGTACACATTGGGAAAGTCATTTCGTAACCTCCCCGGACCTATCTCCAATTCCGATTTACGCAGTGCTGAAATAGGCTCTATTCTAGGTGTTTCAAATCTTTAAGCTCTCTGAATGGCAGCTGGGCTCAACTTCGTCCTTTGAGATTTACAGACAATTCGTTTAAACTCTTCCTCGCATGTTCCTCCTGGGGTCTGATGTCCCCACATTCTAGGGAGCTGAGGCTCTTTCTCAGGGTCACCTCTTTCTGCAGCTTCCTGTGTCCCTCAGGGTGCCCTTCTCAGTCGGGCCTCCTCGCATCCCGTTCGCGGTGCTCTTTCTGGTCCCCACGGGGCCAGATGTGGCTTCCCCATGGCCCCTTATGTTGGATTCCCCCACACAACAGCCACAGTAGAAATTTTCGTGTGCAAGAGAATCTATTATGTTTTGAAGCAAGAAGACTGCTTTGCATCACTTCACAGCGTTTTAGAAACACTCGGGCCTGGGGCTGCCCGATCCTGGTGTTTCTCCACAGATGTCCACGGCCACCCATTTCTTCACTGTTCTTGACCCCTCCTGTCTTGATCCACATCTACTTTCTCTCCTCTGTGCTCCCTCTTTCACTCCCAAACGTCCACGGTTCTTCGCGGAGAGAAGTTCAGCTTTCTTTTTGTTTTCCTCTCTGCAAAGTATCCCTATTGAGTTTTTCACATGCTTTCATCTTTGGTCTAAAGTCACCTGGAAAGAAATGATACACTCCCTTTTGTACTCTCAGTTTTGAATTAAAAAAATATCGTGTTTCTCCTGGTACACTTACTATAACTCTTCAAAACAGGAATTATTATTATTATTTTACGGAGGAGAACTCTAAAGCTTACAGCAGCATTTTGCCCACGACCACACAGTGGGTTCTAAGCTTATCTGTTCCCAAGCTCTACGCCCCATGTGACCTCAGTGGCACCATGTAGCAGAGACACAGCCAAGCAAACACAGGTGGCCTCCTTAAACAGGCTGATGGAAGCGCGTGTGCTATCTCAGTACTGTGCATCCGGAATACTCTGAGCAGGTTGTGGATGGCGTACAGAAAGTGGGCTCATTTTAGGGAAGTACAGTTAACATAATAAAGTGGATGAAGGGTCCTCATGCACGCAATAATTCTTTTTAATAGGATCCCTTATTAAATGAGAGGGTTACAGTGCTTCAGACATATCATCTAAAACTGTACCATCAGAAATGCAGTAAATAGTATGAACATTAAGTTTTCCAAATTTGACCACTGTATAATAAAATTAGGATGTGGGAGTTGAGATAAAGCTTAAGAAGTTATATTTAGATCCAACCGTAAGGGACGCTAGATTACACGCAATTGGTAATATTATCCCAAACAGTGCCCTGAGCTTTCACTGTAGTTTCTAAAGCTTTGAAGTACTTTGGTTCAAGCTTGCACATCATGACATGTGGCCTGACTCTTCCAAAAAACATTCTCAGAGTGAATTTACTGATCTTAATCTGTAATTTCTTATACTTTTAGGCTATAATCAAATGAGAAATACTTTTTCACAAGTTAAACATTCCATGTTAATAGATAACTTCAATACGGAAAAAAGCTTCTGTGAACGCCTAAGAAATGAAGAAGGTTTGAATGCATTTTATGCAATATCTGGGGGCGTTGGCAATAAGTAACTATTCTGAAGTTAATTCAAACATGAAAACGAGCAGTGGTTTCTAGTACCTGGTTATTTACTAAAGTACCCTTAGGGTGGGGAATTCTTCTGGGTGATCCTGGGCCAGCCTGTAAGCCCAAGCATCCTTTGAAGTACATGATAAACCTCCAACCTGAAATGCATTTTCTCTAAGTCAGAGACCATATGAGGTGTCTACGGATGGGTAAGAAATCACCACAAACTTGGTGGCTTAACACAGCCCACCGCTGTTATCGTACAGTTTCTGGGGGTCAGGGGTCCAGGCTGAGCTCAGCTGGGGTCTCTGCTTCAGGGTGTCTCACAGGCTACAATCAAGTTCTCAGTTCAGCTATGGTCTCGTAGGAAAAGACCAGCTTCCGAGCCTACATGGCGCTGGCGGGACTCAGCTCCTTGGGGGCTGTTGACCCAAGGGCCTCAGTTCCTTGGTGGGTGTTGGCTGAAGGCCATTCTCAGGCTCCCTCTGTCTTCTCCATATGGCAGCTTGCTTCGTCAGAGGCAGCAAGGCAGAGGGTCTGCCAGCAACATGGAAGTTATTATCCTTATGTCATCTAATCACAGAAGTGACATTCTGCCACTTTTGCTATAGTCTGTCTGCTAGCAGCAAGTCAGTAGGTCAGTGCGCATTCGGGGAGGGGATTAGACTCTGGGGCCATCTTAATGTCTGGTCACATAGAGACAATGAAAATAGAAGGTGCTTCACGACAATTATAAGAGAAAAGGCATTTTACACTTTTTCTACTCTTTGGCAATGCCCAATTAAGGTTAGATTTTTCAACACGAATAAAATAATAATGTACTGTACAAGTAGCAGATAGAGCTGGGAACATCATAGATGCCTGATAACTGTGGGTTAATTGGTTGTCTTTATATGTTGCAATTCTGATATTTTAGAGTTTCTGTGGTAGGCCTGGTCTAAAAGCCATTTACCTCCTTTGATACTCTCATTATCTTTTCATTTTTGTTGTTGCTATTACTATTGTATCCTTCTACAATTCATCTTGCAACTTTTACAAGTTATATCGTTCTGTGTCCTATTTTTCTCAGTCTATATAATTGTTAAATTTTTAAAAAAATCCCTTTCCTACCCCACAGGATTATTAATGAGGATACGATAGTATATTACATGAGGATACGATAGAAATTACATGAAGCTCAAAAGAGGGAGACGCTATATAAACACAAAATCTTCTAGACGATCCTAAAAAGTACAATAAAAGGAATATACGCTTGAAATCATTTCAGAGTCAGTGTGAGATTGCAAGCCTCGAATGCACACTCAGGTCTCTATTCTGCCAGTGCTTACCTATGTATAGTTTAGCAAACAGAAGAGCTCGTTTACAAGTGATATTTGAGAGGAGAAGTACAAATGCACCAGTGTGGTCATCAGAAGACAGTGTGCAGCCAGGAGCTCACACCCACACACTCACCGCCGCCGCAGGGTACAAACAAGGCTGCAGCCCTTTGTGCTCTGCCTCTGGTCACTCTGGGGACAAATTCTATTAACGGCTTTGCCTTAGGCACGATGTTGGGTCACAAGAACTGAACGCCGACTTGTCCCTAGTGAGGGGTTTCACTATGTCAACATTCTAATTAGCGTCCACATGGAAGGTACCTGTTACTGTTGGCTTGGTCGCCTCTGTAATCCTGACAAACCTTTCGATTGAAGGGTGCTGTTGATGTAGTGTAGGGCAGCCTGTGGCTTTCGTTGAAAGGGTGTATTAAAGCTGGGTCCAGATTACAAATGTTTAACCTGGCAAATAGCACTATGACCTCCAAAACAAATATTGTGTCATTAATATAGCAGTGTCCACAGATGGGATTGGCAAGCTAAAATGTGCTGTCGGTAAACATTTTCAAATTATATTTGAGGTCCTTAATTAACCCTATTAGGCTCGCAGATGGGAACAACCTCCCAATCAGTATAAAAGAACAACTGAATCAAGATAGAGATACNGTTGCTTTATATATATATATATATATATATATATATATATATATATATATATATATATATATATATTATAAACTCTCTGGAGTCTGTAGTTTTGAAGCAGACTTAATGTTATTTGAAAATTATTTTTTCACCCTAACATGTCAGAATAAAATGGAATTAAGAATGATTACATCAATCATTGCATCGTAAAGTAAGCTTAGAGTTGGAAGTTATCTTTGAACTCATCTATGTCAACCCCCTCAATTTACAGATGAGAAAACTGAGCTCTAAAGTGGCTAAGTGACCCAGATACTAGTTGAAACGAAGAACCACTATTGTACTATTATGCTCAATACATTATCTACATATATATTAAAATTTTTGTATCATAAACTTTAAATCAACCGGTTAGAATTTCCTTTCCAGCAATGAATGTACGCTGATGGCTGGTATTTTAACCTTGTGTTAGCCAAAATTTTACCGAAGAAATAAATGGTTCTTATCATAGAGACCAGGGATGGTGCCCAGAGTTTAAGTCACCTGCAAAGAAACACACGTACAGTTTTGCATTGTTCTCTGAGTCTGAGATCGATGCCCTGGGTTTGACCACCATCTCACCAATGCTCAGAAGTGTTTTTCTCACTATGATAAAGATCATTAAGAAAGTCCTCTGGTTCCCAGTAGTGGGTGTTCATTTGCATCCCCTGGCGCTATTTCCTGCTCTGACTCTATCTCTTGGACTCTCTGAACTTGGCCTGCCCCAGTCTCTAGCTATGGTGCCCTGACAGACTTCCACCACGGCCCTGGACATGGAGCTGTGCTTCAGGGGTTCTTCTCTCTGCCCATCTTTCGTCCGTTTGCTGCTCTACTTTATTCACAATACAGCAGCTACCTGAATGTCTCTGCCATCCATTATTCATAAATGTCTATGTTCAATAGAATATGATTGCACTGGGCTTTGCTTCAACAATGTATAATGTATCAGAGTTTAAATTTCCCTCACCATTCATTCATTCGTCATCCAGCCACTAACATAAAAAGAAATGTTAACGAGGACCTAGACATTCTTGATCAAAAAATGACCAGGTTTAAACATGAGAGGATGTGAGCCATGGTTGGGGGAGAGAAGACCATTGGATTGTCATCACATAGGAAACACATAAAAGGCCTCAACCCCCAAATCCTTCTCTGGATTTGACGCTGCTCCATCTAGTTTTTGCATCGGTTTGAACAACAGTCATATCACTTCCATATTATTGAAAAGCCAGCACCTGGGGCAATGTATTCCAGAGAAATGCGTGCCTCTAGATTCCCCTCTCTGAATCTAACACAGCAAAAACAACATCCCCAAACCCAGCAGCCAATCAGGCCAACAGAAAACTAGACAATAAAAGCGCAGTCCCTGACCACAGGGCATTCCCGAGGCGAAGGGGAGACAGAGAAGGTGACACGCGAGCCCATGACAGATGCTCACACGAGGGCAGAGGTGGCACCTGGTGAAGGAGTGAGGAGCCCAGAGGTGAACAGTGGGGTTTCAACATGTGGGAAAGAGGGGGGCGTCCCGGGTACCCAGAGAAGTGTGTGCACAGGTGCAGGGCAGGCAGAGGCCCGGCTTCCATGCTGAGCAGGCCGGGATAGCTAACGGTGAGCCAGTGTGAGGAGGTAGGAGTGTGGGGTACACACCTAATGGCCTGGAGAGCAGGGCTCAGCAGCTGGGATTACACCCTGAGGGCAGAGGAAAACTATCAAAGGACTTTTGAACATTATTTTCTGATCACATGCATTTTGTGATGTATAAAATATTTACTGTAGACCCGCAGGGAACTACAGAAAACTGTAGAGAGAGAAGAATCCCTTATTACCGTATATCCAGAGAAAAATCTATATTTAAATATCTGTCCTCCTAGTGGGTTTTTCTGTTTGTATTGTATATGGTATATATTCCATTTATCATATGATTCAAATGATTTGAAGTCTTGCTTTATTCTCTTAATGTGTTAGCATATTACTTTCCATTAAATATTTGTTGAAACTTGAATTTTTAGCATTTTGATTTGGCTTTACCATAAGCTGATTTCATCATCCAGTTGTTGTTGGTTGTTTTATTATTTCCGATGGATTTATCATTATACGTAAATAGGACCCATCTGCCATTTGAGGGATCCCCTGCTTTGTAAGATCTCGGTAAGTGTACTGAGTGCTAAATGCACAGCCTGAGGAAGGCTAAAACCCTCCCCAGATTCCTGCAAACCCCTGGGGTTGTGTTGGTCTCAGAGCAGCCATTCTGCAAGTGTGCTCACTCAGGGATTCTGCGAGGTCAAAGTGAATCTCATGGTATCGGTAAGAAACGATGCGCCTTTTCACTCTCATTGTCTCACGAGGGTGCCGTGGAGTTTTCCAAGCGCTACATGACATGGCATGACAGCATCCTTTTCATGGCTAATGGAATGTTTGATTGTATTGTCTTGGTTTTTAAATTTTTTCAGGTTTGATTGTGAATAACGTGAAAGTGAAAAGGCACGGCACACAGGAACGATAGCCCACTGGGATCCTCGATGCTTTTTAAGTGTGTAAGGGTCCGTGAGATGAAGTATGAAAACCCCTATCTTAGTGCAACAAGGCATTTTTCCAAAGCACGACAATTCTGTCTGAAAGAGTTAAAATGGTGGCAACTATTTTTAAAGAGTTTTCTCCATACTGATACATAACTACCATTTAGATGAAAATTGCCAGTATTTTAACTTTGGATAGGAGTGAAGCATGGAGAGGGTGGCATACGCATACTTTTGCTGTAGAAAAGTAGTGGAGCATGTGCTATAAAAGACTGCAGAGAGTCCAGTTAGGAGGCCTGGGAACCAGGTGGGGAAGGATAAAGCAGCAACAGAGTGGCTGCAGCAGGGCCGGACAAATGAGGGAGATGTTTGCGGTTGTGTTATCTTCCTCTTACGGCTGCAAAACCCAGGGGCAAAGTGGTGAAGTGGTGGCCAAGGTAGAACGTGTCATGGATCTTCTGGCTCTGAGTCTGTCCTTTCTCATCAAGTCTTGGTTGAAAATACCTTTACTGTTCACCTGCACACAGATCTAATAACTCACTGTCCTCATAGCCTTGTGAAGCATTGTTCATTATGCTGTACCCTTGTAGCATAGTCACTGACTCATGAAGGTCGTTATCTACAATACATGGGCTGGAGAGTCTGGTGAGTTTCTCCCTCCCTCCCTTCCTCTTTTTAGTACTGATTTGCTGTTATGACTGCCCTTGGATCAGTATTGGACAATTGTCGTTGTCTAGCTGGCTTTGCATATGTAATCTTCTAAAGACTTCCTTGAAAATAAACACTTTGTTCCGCAACAGCTGCGTCTGCCCTTTGAGAACAATTCTTTGCAGAGTGAGGTGCGCGCAGGGGTGGCTTTGTTCAAACTTTCTGTAGGAGGGCTAACTATGAGGTCTGGCATCCCCTACAGCTAGGAAGGCACCCCCAAATGTTAGTTGGTGGTTTCTTGGGTAGTGTAGTTCCCTGAAGCGATTTGACTTCGACTTTACGAAGACAGCAAAAGACGTTAGGTCATGTCCACAGAACACGGAGTGCTTGCGATCTCACTGCCCTATTTGGAAGCGCGTCTTTCTCTGAAATCCTCATCCTGCCGTCATTGTTTCCATGTAATTGCTTCAATTTTTATTCCATATTTTTTCCATTGAGTTATTAATATTGAAGGGGGAAACTATGAACGGCTGTGTACTTGTTCTGTATACAGTCAACTATGGTAAATATATTTCCATAAACTATAATGGCTTTATGTCCAACTTCATCAAAATTTATAGTTAGTATCATTCTTCAATACAGTTTAAATAGCTTATTTTTGGAAAGAAAGAAAATACCCTTAAAGGACCACGGAAATCAAAGAGGGATTTCAGAGAAAGAGCAATATGCTTTATTTTTGCTTCAGCTATTCTGTGGCTTCCATGCTCTTCCATAATGAGCATGTGCACACAGAGAACTTAGATCTTGTCATATTCCTCATAGGAATAATCATGGAAAGTGTCTGTTCACCAACACTGGAAGAAAATGAAGCTTAAAACTAGGCAGAAACAGCAGGAAAGTGAGGAAATTGGGTGGTTTTATATTCTTACGATGCTGTTAAACGTATTGCCCAACAAGGACACTACGCATGTTTGGAAAAGTCGAGGCTGAGAATACAGAAGTAATTGTTCATAAGAGTAAACGTATTTCTCCTTTCCACAGCTCACCCTCCATTTCAAGGGTTCCTGATAATGTCCCAGCATCTACTTCGGATAGGAGAGTTTCTGTTTTAATACAACCTCATTTTACCTCAGCTCTAATTGTTAATGGTCCAGCATCTTGTGTTCAAAATGAGTTCTCCATTAGCATTAGGGTAACATTTTGTTTCCCATGAAGGCTCCCTCCCGAGCCAAAACTGAAGACACATGAATGCCGGAAATGCTACAGTTTAGAAGAGAAGTCCATCGAATCCAAGAGTATACTATAGAACCAAAGAATTATTGTAAGATTGTGGGTACTTTTCATTGTCCCTCACCTCCAACTAAATGTTCTACAAACATTCTTAAATTCCCTTAGGATGCATCTAATATCCATGCTGGTAGCAAAGGGAGCATGTTGAAGAGAAATCAGACACGAGCTTGGGTATTCCATCATGGCCTAAAACATATATAATAAGATTATGTCAAGCATTACAATGATCGTCAGATTTTGAGATCATTTCTTTACTTGCAAAACACAAGTCTCCCAACTTTGCCTGGGGAAGGTGTGCCTGGAAGTTCTGACTGGTCCAGTTTGAGCTCCACCCACAGGCACTGGCTGTGCGGAACGGAGCTGGCTCTGAGGCAGAGGAGCTGGGCTCACACTCATCATGCAGGGCATGCTAAGTATTTATTTGTTTATATGTTTATCTCGTCTTTCCCCTTCCTCCCTCCCTCCCTTCTTCCCTCTCCTCTCTCCCTAGCTTCCTTTTTTCCTCTCTCTCTCCTATCTCTTCTCCCTCCTTCATTCCCTTCCACTTTTTTGCTCTGTCTGTTCATTTTGTTAGCGTTCTGACTGCTCTCTGGAGAATGGATGGTAGGGGCGACCCGAGGCCGACTGGGCAGAAGGCGGTGGCAGGCGCCTCCATTGTGCCAATACCAGTTCTTGGCACATATGACATGCTACATATGACATAGTAGCACTCAAAGAAGGGAACATATTTAAAGAGCAATAACATGATCTTGTAACACTGTCTACACAACAGCACACCGATGTTTGCCTCCTTTACTCACCACGGGCCCTCTCAGCTACACGAAATATTTACAACGATGTGCGACGTGTGCTATTGTGTGCGTTCCCCCCACGAATGCTCCAGGTGGGCATGGATCGCTGAAGGCCTGGTTCACTGACGTATCCCAAGTGCCCGGGAAAGTTTGTGGCTCATAGCGGAGGCTCAATAAATGCTAACTGAATGAACAAAGGCAGTTTTTTGGCCTTCTCCTTTGACAACCTTCTTTCCATTTGCTTCTGACAACTTGTCTAAGGTACAAGATGGGGCTGATGTGAGTACAGAGGGTGGGAAGCCTACTGGAACTGTGTTACCCATTCCATGAGGACAGTTCCCAACTGTGCTCACTCAAGGCTAGAGCGCCCTTTGCATTTGTGTATTACGGTTTCTTTTTATTTTAGCTGAGCCATCCTGCCACCTGTTGGCAGCTCAGTGGCTGCTCAGCTTGGGCCGGGACTCGAACTGCTGTTGCTCAGAGCTCACACTCTTGAGCAAGCTCTTAACCAACTGAGCCACTCAGCCGGCCCCTGTGTATTACGATTTCTGTCAGCTTAGGTAGCAAATAAATGAGTTTATTTTCATAGTGTCTGTTTGTTTTTATTTCAACTACCCTTCTTTTCTTTTTCTTTTGGCATCCTTCCCACAGATGTCTCTCTTCTAGCCGTTTTCTGAGATTCCTTTCACCTTTCCCCACCTCCACTCCAGTTGAGGCCAGCACCTGCAAAGGGGCTTGCTTAGTTCCATGCTTTAATCAGGAAGGCCTTTCCAGAGGTAATGGTGACAGAGGAAAACAAGGCCATACATTGTTAACACGCTTCATTCTGCCTGGGGCCTTGCTAGAACAGTTCAATACTAGAATTCTAACTTTAATCTTAGGCAACTAGCAAGATCAACTACCTGTAAGATGTTACCAGCTAAGGGGATGTAGTTATAATGGTGACTAGGTGATTAAATTATTCAAGGAAGTCCGGATTCAAAAGAATTAACCTAAAGAGAGTCTCATCTTAAAATAGCAACACCTTTAGTGCACCTACAGAGTTAAATTTTACAATGTCTGCTTCTTTATCTTTTTATTTTAATTTGGTTTGCTTATTACCACTTACAAGTAGAAGATATCACATCTATCTTGAAGGCAATTATAATCCACATAGGTAAATGGAACAAACACACACACACACACGCACACACACATAGTCTGTCTTGAAATAGAAACATACATTGATAGTAAATGTTATCAAAGAGATAGCAGAAGAGAGAGTAAAAATATTTGAAATACAAGAAATATTTTGTGAATCAAGTTTCTGTAATAATTGGTGGAAAATAAAGATGGAATTATTCAACCTTTCAGGATAAAAGTAAGAGTTTATTTGATGCAAACAATTTAAGAACTGGATCATGAAGGGACTGTCCCAGAAGACTGGTTGATAAACAGTTTCACAGTCACATGGGACCACCATAAGGCTTGCTAGGAGCTCCTACTAGGGGGCAGATGAACCAATTCTGAGGGGGCTGAATACAAGAATCTCAGGCAAGCCCCTGGGAAGAAGGGCTGGCCCACGCCAGAAAGGAGGCAGCTATCTAAAGCACTGAGACCAACAAATACACTGGACTTCAGTTCAACTCAAGCTAAAGCACTACGTGGGGTCGCTGAGCTAATAAAAGAGGGTGTGATAGCAGGAGATTAACTCACCAGCAGTGTTGAGATCCCCTGCCTTCCACCACAGGCCTGACAAGGATACTAGAAAATGTTTTAGGGATGGTCATGCAGGAGGAGCAGATGAAGAGGCCTGGGCACCAGTCCAAGCAAACATCGCCAATAAACTTTAGTGATGAAGGCGGAAATCCAGGCAGGCAGGATGGTCTAATTCGTGTGCACTGGGCAAAGAAGCCAACTGATGCTCTCACAGGTAATCTGGGGTCGAAATCTTGTCACTACAACTACATTTTAAGGATATTTACTTTAGAAATAGCAGGCTGTTTCCAGACCCTTTTCATCAGGAAAAAGATGTCCATATTTGATCAGTTCTGATTTATATCAGGATAGTGCTCTACCTTCAACAACATAGTTATCATTTGTGGGTAAGCAGGACTGTAATACACAGAGGCTGGCACCTGGGCAGAAGGTTGATATTTGAAGTACTAAAGGATTGTTGCAGAATAAATAATAATTGAAGCCATAATCCCTTCTCTGTGAGTGTTGTATTATATGCCATGCTGTGAATATACTGTTGTCTATTTATCCATTTCATTGATAGACATGTGGCTTGTTTAATATTATTATGATGATAATTATTATGATTACTAAGAATAATGCTGCTTTGAAGACTCTAGTGTGCTTTCTTGTGAACCTGTGAAATATTTTCTCACAAACTAAGAGACAAATTTTGGGGTTACAGGGTGTGTGTATCTTAGCCTTGCAAGATAATGACAAATTGTTTCCAGAGTGGTCATCCAATTTGTACTCCTAAAGGTCGGGCATGAGCTATTATTGATCCATTGTTACCAACACTTAATAGTGACAGATTCTTAATTATTTTTTCCAATCTGGTAAGCGTATAATTTCATTAACATTCAATTTGCATTCACCTGATTATTCTATATCTCTTATCACTATTACTATTAGGCTGAATACCTCTTAGTGGTTTTTTTTTTTCTTCTTTTTTTTTTGGTCAAGATATTCTCCTATATTTTATCCAAAAGTTTCTAAGATTTACCTTCCCTATTAAGCCCTAGATCCCTTGACCCATCTGTAATTTATATTTTTACTCACCTTTCAAATTCTAGATTACACTATCTCAAAGGATAAAACTTTAGAATTAGAAGACAATGTCAATGACTCCTTATCAAATATTCTAAATCATGCATTAGTCATTCCCACATTGCACGTGCAAAATGGCATCTGGCCTTGGCTTGATTGCTTGCAGTGACAAGGAGCTCATGATTTCAGCTATGTAAGTTCTTTCTGAAGGTTAGCCGACATCTGTCTCTCTGTAATTCCCCCCAGATTGACTAGTTTTTATTTTTAAAGAAACCCCAAAGAAGATTATGTTAGATTAAAAAGTGCTCCTGATCTTTCATACTTTCCTATGTCTACATCCCTTGCATATCTTCCTATTCAAGGGATGGGAACTATTTCCTGACCCCTTAAATCTAGGCTGGTCTTGGGACTTACTTGACAAACGGGATGTACCAGAAGTGATGGTGTGCCAATTCTGAGCCTTGCCATCAAGAGGCTTTGCGTGCATTGGGACCTGTGTTGGGACCCTGCCATGCCACTAGAAGAAACCCAAACTAGCATGCTAGAAGATTAGAGACCACCTGGAGCCAAGGTGAGTCATCCCAGGGGGGTCCAGCCTAGACCACAGCCCATAGCAGACCCAGCAGCTGATTATCAATCAACACACGAGCAACTGCAGTGGAGACCACCAGAACCCAAGGGCACTGCCCATCTGAGACTGGTCTAAATTGACTGATGGAACTGAGAGCTAAATAAATTGTTGTTTGAAGCCACTAAATTTTGAGGTGGCTAATTATGCAGCTATAGCTAACTGCATATGAGTATATAAAGCTATAGCTAACTGATACCAAGACAAATTTCCTTTCTGTGTAACAATCTTTACACCTGTGCTATAAAAAATAATTCAGTGGTGACTTTATTCAGAAAAATACCATTTAATTCAACAGCATTACTTTTTACTTTTCAAATTTGATGATGCTAACCTGTATTCATGTCAACATGAATGTATTTGTTGATGTAATTGAATGATGTAATGATGTAACTGATGAAACATGAATGATGTAATTGCCAACTGTGAAATTCATGAATCAATGTCAAAATAAAATACCATGGCAACAATGAAAGTAAAATAGAGTTCCAGAGATAAAAAAAAATCAAAGAAAATATTTGAAAGCATATATTGAATTTATAGAATTATTTAAAATAAAAGATTAGAAATGTGGTGATTTAAACTAATTCCAAAATGAATCCTGTGAAGTAAAGTAAAACCATTAGCACTTATTTTACACACAATCAACCTGGGCTTAAGGAGATTAAATAATGTATAAAAGCTCCCTGAGCTGAGAAGTGGGTAGAGCACAGATCAAACTCCAAGTCTCTGATTCCCAAAGTCAAGGCCTTTACAACTTGCCAGAGGTTCTCAACCCTGGCTGCATATAAGAATCATTAGGAGAAGCTTTTTAAAATGTCAGTTCCCAGACCCCTTCCCAGAAAATTAAATCAGTATCTCTGGGGTCTGCAGGGAAATGGGCTATTTTTTTTAACTCCTCAAATGCTTATAAAAATGAAAAGCTAGAGTTGCTCTCCATTATGCTTTTCGCGTACAATGACATTGTTAGTCCTTCATAGAGCCTAGGTGGTTCTTCATGCATTAACCACTGCCCACCTCCAGACTCACCTTGCACTTTATTTTCCACCCATGGAGAGTCAGTATTACTTAAATACAGCCTCTGTATTTCAAGAAACATCCAGCTGTGATATGCATTTACGATTCATAAAAGGGCCACTGAAGTGTGTTGAGTCTACACTTGAATTTGCCACAAATGTGCTCATGTAACCTCAAACAAGTTCTCTAATACCACACACACACCACCCTCATGGGCCCAGGTCTGGAGCTGTTTCTTATCCAAGACCTCACAGTATTGTAAAAATGTAATATGACTCTACAGAGATTCTACAATTTCACGTATCCATTCCTCCATCCCTCGTTGCTGTATCTCCTTTTTCTCGTTTTATGGAGGCACACATCAGCGCACTTCTCCCTAAATATTTCAGCATTCATGTTATTAGCTAGAGCTCAACATTTGTTTAAAATTATGTAAGTTTCACATACAATTTATGAGAGTTTTTACCTGGCAATAGGCTTGCAGCTTACCACTGAAAGCAATCAAGTAATAAGAATTCAAGAATCGAAGAATTTTCTGTATTTCACTGCCATCTATTGGATTTCAGCTGTACCCAAAATGTTTCAGGGTTTTCACATGCAGATCAATTCACATTAATCAGTCCTGTGTACTTTGAAGATGAAAGAATGTTCCCTTTTGAGCAAAATGAGATTTCCTTGTATTATTATCTGAGACTAAGTCTATTGGAATAACTAAATAGTCTATTTAGGAGATATATCTGTGGACTTCCATTGTTGCTATCTATAATAGTTGTAAGTTTATTCGCCACAAGGGACTAAGACCCTAAAATGATAAGATTATGAAAACAACAATGAAATATCAGCCAAGGATCTTCTAGGTTAAGACTGACCAGCAATGTGTTAATAAGGTATTCATATATTTAAGTTATCAATAACTTAGGCACACTTGCCAATATTGATGCATAGATTTTTGTTTTGGGCCAAGTTGTAGGTGGTGGGCTGGAAATATGAACAATGGAGGGGACCAACGTATTGAGAAACCACTTTAGAAACACAGGAGACAGGATTTTTCATTAGTGCTACTGTACTACAACAACCACCTTTAAACAATTTGAGGGTACCGTGCCGCAGTAACCTGGATCTCTGTCAGAAGACCAACTACAAAAAAATTCTCTTTTAGTTTCTTGCTGCACATTCTTTTCAAATTAAGATACATTCGGAGAACAGAGAATTTATTCTTCGTTAAAGATATGGTGTAGCTAATATTCAGCATCAACTTTCCCCAGCATTTTATGAAAATAATTCAAATAGTAGTTGATGTTTATAGTGAACATTTACCTGTAGCCTAGAGTCAGTCACTAACATCTTGCTTTCACACAGCCACTCCTCTTTCATTACTGTCTCATTGTCCTCATTTTATTGATGCAGTTATCAGTGCGCTTCTCTAAATATTTCAGCATTCATATCATTAGCTAGATTTCAACATTTGTTTAAAATTCTGTAAAATTTACATATAAAATGGATAGATATTACTGGTAAGTTTGCTAACTTTTGACAAATACACACATCTGGATAATCCTATTCCTATCTGGACGTGGAACACTAAGATAATGCCAACTGCAGATCTAAGACAGTATTTTTAATCCCCGCATGGGAACTGTGGATGCAAAGGACTGACTGTGCATTGTTCTATATATACCATTTTATATAAGGGACTTGAACATACCGGGATTTTGCTTTCTGCAGTGGTCCTTGAACCAATCCCCTACAGATACTGAGGGGCAACAAAGTTTCTGGGGAGTTAAAAGTTATATGCAGATTCTTCACTGGGCGTGTTGGTGCCCCTAACTCCTGTGTTGGTCAAGGGTCAACTGTGCTCATACATGCAACTATTTGCCTATATCAAGCTAAACATGAGTTCCTACTTCAACCCATTACCGCATGAATCATTCTAGCCTCCCCCACTGCTTACCTGTAATGTCCTGCTCTAACAGCGAGAAACCTGGCTCCCCCCCGTCTGCCAACTGTTGACTTAACTTTCAAATTCTGGTATACCTGTGTCGCAGTGTCAGAACTGTTAACCCGTATCCCCATGGCCAACGACGTTATGTACTAGAGGACTTCAGTGCTCTGAGTGCTTATGTTCTATTCTTTTTGCCTTCAGTCTTACAGAATTCTAACAGAATCCACTCATTTCCAAAGTTACTTTGGTTATCAAGTTGCCTCTCATCCCTTCTGTAGGCTTCCTTCATACATCTGCATTCCTTCCTGTGATACTCTTTCTGAATTATTTTAAGTTATTTTCTATTTCCATACATTAAAGATGATTCTTTGTACTGTAAAGCTCTGTAGGTTTTGACACAGGCATGATGTCTTATATCCACCATTGTGATACCATACAGAATAGCTGCATCACCATAAAAAATCCTTTTTACTTTAAAATTTTAACTTTTTCCTCCTTCCCCCAAACCCTAGCAACCACTGATCTTTTCACTATCTCTATAGTATTTCTTGTCCAGAATATCATTAAAATGGAGTCTTATAGTAGGTGTAGCCTATCAGATTGCTTTCTTTCATTTAGAAATATGCATTTAAAGTTCCTCAATGTCTTTTCATACTTGAAAGCTCATTTCTTTTTATATTACTGTAAGCTGTTTTATTACATGGACTGTCACAGTGGGCTTATCCACTTACTTATTCAAAGACATCTTGGCTGCTTCCAATTTTTGGTGATTGTGAATAAAGTTGCTATAAATATTCACATGCAGGTTTTGGGTGGGCATTAAGCTTGAAAATCAGTTGGGTAAATAAATACCTTCGAGTGCAATTTGTAGTTCATATAATAAGAGTACATTTAGTTTTGTAAGAAACTATTGAACTGTCTTCCAAAATGGCTATACCCTTTGCATTCCTACTACTAACAGTCAGAATTCCTGTTTTTTCCACATCTTTGCCAACATTTGATACTGTCAGGTTTTTTGGATTTTAGCCATTCTGGGGGGACATATATCTACACAAAACTTATACACAAATGTTCATTGCAGCATTATTCATAATATCCAAAACGTGGCTAGAAGCCTAAAACTAATGAGTGAATAAATAAAATGTGGTCTATCTATACTATGGAATATTATTTAGGCATAAAAAATGAAGTTCTGATACATGCTATGATATGGATAAACCTTGAAAACACTATGATAAGTGAAAGAGGCACACACAAAAGACAATACAGTAATACCTTGGTTTGCAAGCATAATTCGTTCCGGAAACAAACTACTCGTATTGCAAGACATTGCTCGTTTACCACGTTAAAATGTATTAGAAATGTTTGCTCATCTCATGGAACACTCACAAACCAAGTTACTTGCAATCCAAGGTTTTACTGTGGAATCATATTATATGATTCCACACAAATGAAATGTCCAAAATAGGCAAATCTATAGAGACAAAAAGGATATTAGTGGTTGTCAGGGAATGGGAGACAAAGAAATTGCAAAAGACTGTTAACAATTATGAGTTTTTTTTGGGTTAGTGGAATTAAATAGTGGTGATAGTTGCACAACCTTGTGCATACTAAAAACCAATGAATTGCACACTTTAAAGTAGTGAACTTTATGTTATGTGAACTTTATCTTGATGTTTTAAATGCAAAAAGAATAAAAATATAAATCTGGCAAGCAAAAATTATAACTACAATGCATACCACTACACTTCCACTAGAATAGGTAAATTAAAGGACTGATATTAACAAGTGTAGGCAGCAATATGGATTTCTGGGAACTCCCATACACTGCTGGTGGAAGGGTAAATTTTTTCATATACTAGGTAAACTGTCAGTGTCTATCTATGTATCTATCTATATTAGTGTACCAGGGGTGCCAAAAAAATGCATACAAGTGGACACTTTGGTCAACGTTGCTCAAGCAGTAGTTTGCCATCATCAGAAGTGTCTGGACGCTGATGGTAACCACCTGGAGCACCTCTTGTAATTGCAGAAGTCAAACATGACTTGTATTCATCTTTAGTTAATGGTATATATATTGAGTATTACAATTTTAATAGTTTTTCCTTTCTTAAAATGTGTATACATTTTTTGGCACCCTCTGTATATTAATATACAGTAATAAGTTTAATAAAATATATTCAAGGTATTCATGGAGAAATGTATAAAACTTTACTTAATGACATAAAAGTCAAACTTAGAAGATTCAGTATTATGAAGGTACCAACTCTTTCAAGTTCACTCAATCCACATAAAAATACAAATGTAATTTTTCATGGAAATTTAAAAACTGATTCTAAGTATATTAAAAAACAGACTTGACCAAAAATTGGCAGGAAAATTTTGAGGAAGAATAAGAAGAGGGTACTTGTTCTATCAGATGGTAAGCCATTAAAAGTAGTAGCAATTAAAACAGTGTGATATTGGGGCCGGCTGAGTGGCTCAGTTGGTTAAGAGCTCGCTCAAGAGTTTGAGCTCTGAGCAACAGTGGTTCGAGTCAGCCCGAGCTGAGCAGCCGTGAGCTGCCAACAGGTGGCGGGATGGCTCAGCTAAAAAAAAATAAAAAAAATAAAAAAAATAAATAAATAAAACAGTGTGATATTTGTGAACTAAGGCAAATAAATCAAAGAAATAGAAAAAAAGTTAATAAACAGATGCATACATACATGTCAAAGATGATATTGTAAAACAGTGAGGGGAAAGTAAATATATTAATTTCTAATGTATTATATAACTAAGTATGAAAAATAAAAATTTAGAATGTTTAGAAAAAAATGAAGAAGAATTTGTTTATAACCTTGAAATAGACCCCAAATGCACAAATCATCAGGGGAAAAACTGGTAAATTGATTTCTTCAAAATGCAAAAACATCTGTACATAAAGACGCCACGAATGATGTTTAAAACGTAACCGATATGGATAAAATATTTGCTATATTATTTAAGCAGTCAAAGTATTACTGTTTTACTATACATAACAAACATCATTCAGGAAAAGACAAACCTCAATAGAAAAATGCCAAAGTCACACATACATATATGGCCAACTTTACTAATAGTTACATTAAAAAAAATAAGGACACGAAAGTTTGGCAACTCCAAATGCTGCTTTTCGTGTGAGGAAAGATGGCCTCTGCTGCTGATGGGAGGGTAAATTGCTAGAACTCTTTGGAAATTATTTTGCTCAGCTACAGAAATGTTGAACGCTCTAAACAAAGCTATTCCACTTCTAAAAGTATATAACCTGGGACATTCAAGCCCGTGTCCAGGAGACATGTACAAGGATGGTCATTGTTGTATTCCTTGTAAGAATAAAACCTGGAAAGAATATACGTTTGTCATGGGAAGAAGGAAAAGGGTTATATTTAACCCTGAAATGGGAAACGTTACAGCACGTGAAATGAGTGAGCTAGAGGTACAGATGTCAGCGTGGAGAGATATAAGAATACAATATATGGGGATGGGGGGAGCTGGCTTCAAAGGTGTACACAGTGACGTATTACTTACAGAAATGTTTTATAATGAAGCAATACCATGCATTATATTTAGATGCTTAAATGACAAAGCTCATGGATTTGAGGGCTATATGTTAGCATGTGCTTGTCTCCGAGGAGCAAAGGAAGGGAACAGGCTTGGTGAGGCTAACAAAAGAGCTTCATAAGTTTTGTGTGATTTTTTTTTTTAATGAAGAAAGGGAAAAGTAGTTTTAATCACACAGTGAAGCAATGCTCTTTGATTTTTCACTTGAGCGGAGTAAACTCAGAGTGAAGAGCACATTTTCACGGCTAATGAGACATCTCACAGGCAAACTGAGGTCGTGTCTTTCAACAATTTGAGCAACACAGCAGATGAACAGCCCCACTGTGGCTGAGGGGGAGAAACGCTGCCGGCCCCTGTGAAAAGCCAGGACTCTGAAAAACAGCTACGTGAGTGATGTGTCATTGGAGGGACAAGAGAAGTCCTAAGCAGGAATTTGTAAACTTAGGGGGAGGTAGAGTGAAAATCCCTTCCTTGTTTTGAAAAAAAAAATTAGTTTATTTAGAAAAAATGTCTATTTGTCAGTCCCATAATTCCATACCTGTGTGTCACAAAGGGCCTTGAACCATCTGGTTGCAATGATTCCTGTCTGCCCAGCCTTCTTGTCTCTCTTACTGAAGGTGTCACAGGAGATGCACCACCAGCCTAACAGCATATGCTCTTCTTTATTAGCACCTGGTGTCATTGGAGCCTCTTTACAGGAACCATTATGGGTCACGTGATTATAATAAACACTTATCTATGAAAGCAGATGGGGAACCACCAAAAACCAAAGGATGCTTGTTGCTTCGGGAGGACAAAAAGCAGGATTTCTCTCTCTCTCTCTCTCTCTCTCTCTCTCTCTCTCTCTCTCTCTCTCTCTCTCTCTCTCCCTCTCCCTCCTTCCCTCCCTCCCTCTCTGTCATTGTCATCACTAGAACAGTTCCTTCCTGTGAAACTCTGCAAAATAAAGAGGGGATTTCCTAGGACTTCAATCATCACCATGAACAGTTGAGAGCTCCTATTTAAGAATTTAAGACAATGACTACTAACTGCAGGTATAAATGTGAGTCACGTACATGCCCTCCTGTTATTTAAAGTTCAAAGAGGAACTCATAAATTTCTGCCAAAGAAAATAACAGGGGCACAAATGATGTTTCTCCACCTATGCCATTGCATGAAGGTCCTTCTGTAATTTTCAGATGATAAAATCTTTGTGAGGGACTAAAGAACTCAGTGAATTCATACATGTTTGCAGTTTGTCACCTCTGTAGCAAAATCCTGGGGATTATTTGGGATTATCTTCACTTTGGTTAGTGTCAGCCAATCAATTAGGTTATCCTCCTATTCTCAACTCTTTTTTCAAAGGGTCTTGCCAAGACCTAACGACCTGACACTGCCCGAGCCTGCTCAGGACTCCCCCTTTGGGATTAACTTTGATTGTGATGATTCAAAATTAGATTGTTTACTCCTTTACAGGTAAGCACACCCCGGGGCCACCTCCAATCCTTAATGTGTTAACTGGGCACGCTGTCTAGATTAAATGTACTGTGCAATTCTTTCTGTGCTGTGCCCACTGAGCTTGAATTTGGGTAATCTCCATCTACATTTTCTGCCTTGATGATCTCATCACATATGAATAGCAATGGATGTCATCTATAGTCTCACAGGCTCAAAATTTGTATCTCCATTTTAGAACTCTCTCTTGAACGCTTGATTTATTTATCTAACTGCCTCCACCTGGATGTGACATGGGAATTTGAATATTTCTATCACTGAGCTCCTAATACGCATCCCCCGCTCCCCAAACTTTTCACTTACTGAATGTCGGTGGAGTCCATCACGGAAATTGCTCAGAACAGAAACCCAGGCGTTCTTTGGGACTCTTCCTCCTCACACATCCTTCCTTCAAACCGCCAGGGAAATCTCATGGCTCAAGCACAGACATGTTATCTACAATCTGACCACTTCTCATCACCTCCACTGTTGCTAAGCTTGTCTAAGGCACCATTCTCTAAGGCCTGGTTTTCTGCAGCTGTCCCCTCCTGTCACGTGGCTTGTACCCTTATCCCTGCCGTCCTTTCTAGTACAGCAGCAGAGGGGACCACTTAGTATCGAAGCCCCTTCATGTTGCTCCTGTCAACATGCCTCAGTGTCTCCCCGTCTCATTCAGGGCAGAGCCGAAGGCCCACGAAGGCCCCACAGGACCCTCCTGAGCTGGCCTCTCCGTGCTCGGCCTGCGCTTCTGTTACCATTTCCTCCCGATGGTGCTACAGGCATGTTCCCTTTAGAACCTTTTCTCTGAACGCTCCCAATACCTGCCTGGAATCCTTTTTCCACAAATATCCATCGGCTTAATCCTTCAGCTCTGTGAATGTTGTTCAAATCTCCTCTCCTCCATGAGGTGCGCTTTATTTGCCTTTTTAGTATTACGACTTGCTGCCTGATCAGTACAGCCAGTCTCCGTTTCCCTGGTCTATGCTCTGTCCTCCCAAAGCTTTTGTCTCTATCTAAAATACTATATAATCTACTTATTAACTATATTATTTATTATCTGCATCATTTCTTCCAGGATGCAATATTGTTGAGAGAAGTTAATGTTACATGTTTTATTCACTGATGTATCGCTAGGTGACTAGAACAGTTTATGGTAGACATTCAATAGTTATTTGATGAATGAATGAGCAACTCATTCTCTCCATCCTGGTGCTCCCATTAAAGTCAATATTTCTATCACAAATGCCACAGATCGTTTAGCTCTATCACTGCCCAAATCTCCAGCAACCTGTCCCTTTATCCCCCGCCACAAAAGTAGATGTTCCTTAATGAGGATGATTACAAATAAATGTCTGATTAGGTTTAGATGCTGGAAAGAGGTAGGCTATCTGGAGAAATGCTAGCTGCTGAACAGTGCAGGGACTTACCTTCCCTGTGCATAAGTCGGAGAAGCCTCAGGTTGGCTCTCTGACCAAAATTATCTCCGTTTTCATTTTATAATGTCAAGTCCTATACTTACTAATTTTTTTATTCCTATATAACATTATGTGTTTATTATTTGCCATGTGCTCTGTCATCTACAGGAGATGCATATTTGCTACTCTTCGAGGACACTATTGTCTAGCTCCACAGGAGCACTTGTTACGTGGCTTTGACACTCTATTGACTTCTCACCACAAACCATGGATATTTGTTTTATTTTATGAGAGGGAAAGTGAGGTGCAAGAAACCCAGCTAGTTCTTATAACAGAGTGCTGTGATCTTAAGTCACAAGTCCTGACTCCATCCAAGACCAAAAAGTCTCAGGGATGCTCTACTGCGATCCCCGCCAGTCAGCCCCCTAATTCTCCTTGTACTCCCACTGGAATGACGTTTCAGTGGAAAATAATAAATGGTTACTCCGCTATGGGGTCATCTCATGTTTAACCATACTAACAATAAAACCTTTCATGAAATGTTAAATTTGTTAACTTTGGGACTCTTTGGTTCCCCACTATAATTAGTAACTCACCCTCTAAGGGAATTCGCACTGAAATAAATATTACCTCATGTATGACTCAGAACCATCCCAGGGAATGTGATAAAGAGATCATTATAATATCTAAGACGGACATGGCTAGCCTTCAAATTTTGGGACACAATTCTAAATAAACACCAGCAAGTCCTGAACTGAGAAAAAAGAACCAAAGCCAAGTAAAATTTGTGATTAAAATAGAAATGTAGAATGGTAGTGTCAAGAGGAAAATCAGGCTCTTTTATAACAACATGCGGTTTTTCTAGAAATAATTCTTAGATGGCATGCTTTGAAATTTAAGTTATAAGAAGGTAAATTACAGAGCCTATTATCTTATCAGTTTCCAGAAATTTCCTCAGTCATCCCTGAGTGAGAATGAATTTCTGCCTCATTCTCCTGGGTGAAGTGAAAAAAAGAGCTACATTGATTGAACTTTGAGACATTTCAAAATACCTATTAAGTACTGTATACTTTGCCTAAACAAAAAATCTCGCATACACGTTCTCTGAGTCACACTATCTTGTAAGGTTTAAATAACTATTCTGTCCAGTCAAATAATTATAGTGCTTCCTTTAAACACTTTCTGCGTTTGCTTTTTAACATTAACATAAACCTAAAAATTAAAAAGACAATTTTTCTAATATTTACAATCATTTGATGATAAAATCAAGGTAATTTTGAGTATCCATATTATCCGAGAATTCATCAAACGACGTTTACTAAGATGATACTAAAAAATCAAGGCAAGCAGATTTAAAAATGAATTTGGAAACATATTTTTAAGCATACTAGGATTGGAATAATCCTTCTTAACGAAAAGCTGATCTGCCAAAAGTTAAACATAAAATTACCATACGACCCAGTAGGAGATACCCAGCATCAGGTAACAAAAACCCACGAGAAATGAAAGGTGTTTACGCAAAGACATGTGCATGAATGTTCAAAGCAGCATAATTTATAATCACCCAAAACTGGAAATAACCTACATTCCCATCAACTGGTGAACAGATAAATAAAATTTGGTATATATATATATATATATATATATATATATATATATATATATATATATATATATATATTATTGGTGACAGAAGGCAGCCTGGGCTTGTTTCTCTCTCCTAAGGGCAGCAGCTGCTCCACATTCACCAAACCCCGTTTCCTTAGCCCCGACAGCACACAGGTAGGCTCTGGTGTCCATTCTCCCCAGCAATCGAGTGGGGCCACATAATCGGATGGGATGTGGGCAGAAGTAATAATGTCCATCGCTCCCAAACCCGTTCCCTAAAACCTTCCCAAATGATCCGCCTGGCTCTCCCACTTTCCCCAGGTGAGGCTAGAGGCTACAAGTTCCGGTTCCTCAGTGGGTATTAAGGCTCCCTAAAGGGGGAGTCTCATTCATGAGTCAACACGTAGAGGATGGCTGCCCAGCAAACTGACAGACTGAGACATCGCGCAACTTTTATTGGGAAAGCTACTAATATCGGGGGGCTGTCTGTTACAGTGATGACCTTATCCTGGTGATTACACTTATTTTAATGGGAAAGATGCTAATCGATACGCCTCAACAATCCTGGCTGTTAGTTTGAAATAAATAGGGTTTTCAAAACCATCCTTTGGTTTCTCTCATATTAATAACTTTGTAAGTCTAAAATCAACCTGGAGACCTATGAAATAACTTTGAATTGTACAAGATTATCATGCACATTTTTCAGTTGTCTTTTTTTGTAATGAATACCCAATAGAATACACAATGTTCAATCGCGCTGGGCTCTTAGAATAAAACTTTCTTAAAAAAATAAAAACTGACCATACTGAATGATTTCATGTTAATATATTGCTGAATTCAATTTGCTGAATTTCACTTTGAATTCTGAGTCTCAAATAATCAGTGATATTGACCTATTGCTTTTAATTTTTCCTTTTTCTTGTTTTTCTTCTTTTGTTTCCTTTATACTTTTTCGAGGGACTTCTATAATGTTTCTCAGGATTATTAGCTTTTATACAGCTTCAGGAAAAAAACATATAATCTTTGTAGGTCATTTTAAATAGAACATGTATATTTATTGCTTGAAATTTGACAGAATTTTATATTAAAGTAATCCTGACCCAGTGTTTTTTTGTGGGGGTGGAGTGATGGTGTTTGATAATTGTTTCAGTGACTTTCATGGTCACTTGATATTCAAATAGTCCAACTCTGGTCAATTTTAGACATTGTGACTCTTCTGAAATTATCCATTTTGTAATTAATATATTTCTCAAGTCTATTTTTTTTTTCAACTTTTGAAGTTAAGACTTGAAATCAAAACGATTCCATTGCCAGGCCTCCATGGTGAGTACACAATCATTAAAAAACAACATATTCTAAACTAAATCTGTTTAGATTCTTTTCCCTCAATGAGCCAATCACAAATAGTATTCATTTGGACGTTCCTCCTAACAAGCTGACCCCTGTCCTCCTTTTCTTGTCCCTCAAGGTGAGGCAATCAATAATCAACAGAGCTGAGAAATAGTCCTCATCATCCTTGGAGCAGAAAACAACCACAGTCACATTTCAGGTGACTATAAGAGAAGCAATGTCAACAGAACAGTACCGAACCTAAAAGTCAAATACTCAGCAGCTGGGTAGAGAGTAAGTATTTGCTGAAAAAGTAAATGAACGGGGGCCCCAGTCACTAACGCTCATACTCTTGGATAGCTCTGCCCACTGGTTGAAAATTGGAGGAGAAAGCAGTTTCGGGGTGGTAAATTTCAATTCTATTAAACAGTGATAAGACATGGTTTTTATAGAATATGTAAGTTCTATGGGGGGAAATCAGCTTAGATGGAGAGAGCCTTCTCGTTTATTCTGCCCCCAACCTAGGATTTACTTGTTAAACAGGAGTCTGTTTGCTTAACTTTTTTTCCAATTATAAAATGTGATACACACACACACACACACACACACACACACACACACATACATGAATGTGTGTATATGTATATACATATATATTTAGTTATAATATTTTATCATAAAACATAGCTTTTTAAAATATCTCCATCCTAATAAAAATGCCCTATTATAAGAAGTTGGGAATAGTCCAGTTGCCTATTGGGGGGGAGGAATCCCCTAAAACTTGAATCCAGAAAACCCTTTAAACATTCAGGAAAAATCTTAGTTAAACATAGATTGGAAAATTAAGTGATCAGAGATATCAACGCGAAGAATGAGGCGCAAGCCTTCAAAGCTTTCTAGCAACGCACGCTTTCCCTTCACCCCGTTTCAGCACTTAGCACCTGTGAGGCAAGCAGACGGTGACAATGTTAAGTAAGGAAATGTAATATCTGTAGCACAAAGAAAACTGTTGTTTCAACTTTCCTTGCCAAGGGCAAGGAAACGTGTGTACTGATTCTGTGCGGGGTCGCAGTGGTGAAAAGATAGTGGTGCCATGGGTGCCCTTAATTTACCGCGTGTCCCCATTCCAGTTCTTCTCATGACTCTTTCTTAGCCTTACAAGTGCCAGGTGCACCTTTGGTGGACAAAATAGAGCACCCCAAGACTGCTGATGGACAAAATAGAGCACCCCAAGACTGACTTTCCTTCCAGCACTGACTGAAGGCAGGCTACCTTACTGATGTTATGGAGGGGAGGCAATTCTCAATATAACAGGGTCGAAGCGCTCTTGATCCTTTGTTTCCACACAAAGAGAAAATGAGAGAGACAGACAGAGAGAGAGAGAGAGAGAGAGAGAGAGAGAGAGAGAGAGAGAGAGAAAATACGCCACACATATATGTAAGTTAATGTGCAATTTGAATACATAGTTCAGCAACGGCAAGACAGCCCTTGATCTGTCTTTCTGAGAAAGTGTTTACCATAATGTATGTCCTGCTATAAATTTCTGGCTTCCTGTCAGAAAGGTAAAGCGTTGCTCTAGTGGCTGCCTGTAAATTTGTGGGTATAATTCTATATTTCAAAACTGTTACGTTTTCCCCAAACTACATTTGTCAAAACAATTCCCTAAGTGACGCTTAATTGAGGAGCGGACAACAAATGGGCTTTGGAAATATGTGGTGTTTGAAGAACAATGATGAGACAATTACGCATGAGGGCATAGGATCTTGGCTTGAAGCTGGGGTCGGGGTGTGCACAGCGCCTAAAGGATATTGCAATCGGTGTTTATGCTAATTATGAATGAAACGGCAATCTTCCAGATTCTCTGTTAGTGCTCAATCATAGATAAGTTCACCTACGTGCCTAATTCATTGGTTTTCTTGAAAATTAAAACTACATAACAATTTGTTTTAAGTTAATGATCTTTACAGAGTTCTAAAAGTCGTATTTTGTTTTTGTTGTTGTTTTTGGAGGAGGATCCTTCTTTACTTCCTGGCAAAACAAATGATCCAAGTTCAACTTAATTTAACTTGTCCCAGCCATTGACATGACATATCTCCAGGAAGTCCTGGCTCTTTTCACTGGATTATGTTATTTAAAAAACAAGATCTAGGGCCCGCCAAGTGGCACAATGGCTAAGAGCTGGCTTGGGATGCCAGAGGGCCCCGGTTCGGATCCCACATATGAGGGCCAGTGACACTGTCCTCCACAGCTAAGATGCTGAACAACAGCTCAACCTGGAGCTGGGCTGCCGTGAGTCACCGGCGACGGCATAGGCTGCAGCCCCTGCTGCAGTGGGTTGCCATGGGCTACCGTGTGTAGCCAGCAGCCAGCGTGAGC
>NW_017731430.1:2709302-2720239 GCF_001890085.2 Hipposideros armiger
AAAAAAGAAATGCGGGCTGTGCCCCCACCTTGCTGAGGGCAGATTAGCTACAGAAATGTAAGAGAGAGCGATCTATTCTTGCCCGTTTATTTATTCGGGCAACTAGATCAGTATGGACTCGTGATACTTCTCTCATATGTCGAGTTATATTCAGATCTACTTTATTTCCTTGCTCAAATTGTTATAGTTCTGGACAAATTAAAAAAAAATCGATTTCACTCAGCGTATACATTCAGAGTTTAAACTAAGTCACCTAATACAAACTACCCTCACAATAATGAACTACTATTGATTGTGTCTTTCTATAAGTCGGGCACTGTAGTAAATGCTTTAAACATATTTTTATTCCTAAAAACACTGCAGGGCATCTGAGAGGTGAGTAAACAAGGCCTCCCCTTACTAATCTCGAATATTTTATGTACATATTCAGGTTCATCCAGCTACGTGGGACATGTTTCAAAATAGGTGTGAAAAGGAAAATAATGAATGAGCTTTTTTACATTTCTTTTTATGAAACCAAACTGATAGCCAGAGAATTTCACATCAATCATTTTTTGGTAACATTATCATTTTTTAGTTTTGAAGCCAACAATTAAAGCCTAATGTAAGTTACGGTGTCATGATTATATTTTTAGGATTATCCCTATCTTATATAGGCATTTTATATTTAAATATAATGGTTATAAAAAGTAATTTAAAAGGAGTAAAGAAATTTGATATACAGTAGCAGGTCACTAGCCCAATTTTCAGGACCATCCTCCACATTAAAAAATTATTTTTCAGATCATACATATTTTTCAAGTATCTTGGTAGACTTTCACATAGGAAAAAATCCTTTTATAATAATGTAAACTAGAAACTTTCTGTTTGAAAAAAGCAGACTATTTTTGTATAATTTTAGTATACACTGAAATTTCCAGAGATGTGACTACTTTATAAAATGAAGGAAGGTTTTGATTAGAACTTAACGAAGAGCTGTTGACCATTTTTTTAATCTATGTTTTTGTGTGAATTGATAGATTGCTCACATTTACTGTTGGTTAGTATCCCACGCCATTTAATTTCAACTTGAACATTTAATGATTAAAAAATAAGTATGGTATCCTCATAACAGCAAGGAGGAAAAAGAGGCAAGTCATCTATAATAAAACTATGCATTATCTACTGTTTATTATCTATCTATCTATCTATCTATCTATCTATCTATCTATCTATCTATCTATCTATCATAGGAAACAAGGCCACAAATGGTAAATTTCTTAAAAGACTAACATGTAGATGCAGCAAGTGTAGGTGACGGAAGAAGTCATTGTTGTAATACATGGAAGCAGAGACATAGTTTGTTGAGAAAAATACTGTGAGAGCCCACTTTGCGTAAGGACATTCCTGGGTGTCTAGCCTCCCTGGCCACTGGCCACACCAGGCTATGAGCGTCTTCCCCTCCCTCAAAGGAACCATGAAACTAAATCCCCCAAGCCCCAAACTCTAACAAATTTCAAGACTCGTCCTGTAGCGGGCACCAGCCCTCTCACCACTTTAGAGCAAAGCTGGAGAAGAGAGAGGGGTTTTCCAAAATGAGACATCACTTTCTTGGAAGTTTTTTATTCTGCTGACTCTGGGGCAGTTGCTTTGATCTCCTTTCCCCACATTTCTGGTCTTCTGCGATCAGCACGGCTTTCTCTTACTGGCCTTGGGTGCCTTTATGTCATAGCACACAGCACACTTCTTTGCAAACTACATCCTCAAGGCTACAGCTTTTCCTCCCCCCAAGAAGCCTCTGTCCTAAATGACTCTTCCGTCTTTATACCAAGTAGTAAAGTATTAATTTCTCTTCTCTCCTACATTTCATGTTTATTAGACTTTTTAATAACTAGGAAAGAGTCTAACCATCATTGACAGCCTTGATTCTCTGAGGGAAAAAAAATGCAATCTCCATTCATAAATAAGTGATTCTGAATAATGAGCAAAAGCTGAGCAAGACAGAGAAAACAAAAACAAAAAAAAGACAACAAAAAGTTAATTTTCATATTTTTTTCCCCCAAAGTGCCGGGTTTGCTTTCCTTTGATTTTAACATGTTCTGCCACGCGATCCCCATCCCCTAGCTTGCCCTGCTGAACAAGAGTCAACATTAAATAAATAAGACCTCAGGGTAAAGTGAGTCCTGCTGACGTCTTCTTTGGGACCTCTTTATAAAGAAGCCAAGATGCATATTTCTGCATCAGTGGGGCTCCCTTTCGGCCACCCCCACCCCAAGATAGTGCTTATGAGAGATCTCACATTTCACACTCAATCATAATTATATGCAAGAGTTGTGATCAGGGATTACTTCAAGTGTTTTTGGAGATAAAAAATTTTCACCGCTTAGCAAAGGCAAGAAAACTTAATTTTAGCCCTCAGAGATCCTGTTTGAAAGCCAACCTGGAAGGGCTCAGGTTGGGGTCTCTTTTAATTAACTGTCATCTATTTTAAATAGCTTATAGTAACACTTGTTTCTTTGAACGAGTAAAACGACTTCTAAACCAATAGCCACACATCCAATATTTTGTTTGAAATATACTGATTTACCAGAAGAGGGAGCAATCTATCTAGTCTCTAAATATTATGCTTGATCTTCTGTTGCTTTTCTGTAATTTGTATAAACATAAAGCCTTCAAATAGTAGCTAGAGTTTTACATGAATGTGTTTTGGCACTTTAAAATTTACGTTGTATTTAAATTAAAGGTAAGAAAAGTTAGTTTCTAAACTGTATTAAGAAACTGCAATCAGTTTTGAGGACCAAATTGCTTTTTAATTACCTCCACTTCCTGAAGAGATTAAATGAGTTATTGACACAGGATGAAACACAGAATAAAGAGTTTCAAAGGGCAGTTTAATTACCTCGAGGCAGTTATTCTACTCATTTATTTTTTCCATCTCACTGATGCCATTTTTACCACTTAACCCCTAACAGGTTAAGTAATATTGGATGATGTCTTTGATGTACTTTTTTTAACAATATCTTAATATAACATGTGGAGATGGTTTACTGGCTGATATAAAATTATTTTGGACTAGTTATTTGAACATTGGAAGAAAGGGATAATATCAGACATAAATTTTCCTTATTTTTTTCACTGTTTATTGCCAACCATAATATTCAACATATTGTCTCAGGTGACCTGGTTGAAAAATGTGTCAACGATTATTTTTCAACTTAAAGGATGAGGAAAATATTTATTTCAGCCCGGTTTGTCTCATGCCTAGACTGTTGTCCATGGCAGGCGAGATGCTTCTGAGATTAAATTTCTCTGTATGCGTCCTTAAAATCATGAATTGCCTGACTGCATTTATTAGAAACATGGAAAATATAGGAAACAGAGAATCATGAATATACAGGTGTAACATAAATGCACCTGTTACATTTCAATACAGGACTGATTTTCCAGAGGCCATACGGAAGGAAGGTGAATTCTGGTGATCAGGGACAGACGGTCATCCAGAGGTCCATGAATCAAAAAGCACTCATCTGCCCCTCGCAGCTGTCTTCTGCCCACAGGAACCAACAGCTCTGCCATCCATATTGCTGAGTCTGTTCTGCCGTGTCTCTTCCGAGCAGGAAGGCACTCCCCAGTTCATTCAGTCTTGGGAAACAGCCTTAGGAAGAGTGGATGCGGTCCAAGGGTGTTACTGGAATGAGCGCTCCACAGGCCAGGCTAGTATGAGCATGGTTGTGGTTTGGTTTTAAGAGGTTCTTTTTTTTTTTTTTTTTTTTCTTCAGTTGCCTTGCAAGGCTGTCCCCATTTGAACCTTCAGCTCCCTTATCCCTGTGGCCTAGAGGGAAAGGCGAAGGCAGCTGGGTTTCACATTGAGCCCTATTTACTCTACGCCAAATGTACCCTCTGGTGACAACAACATGTATGTCATGTCATCTACGACGGTGACCTAGGCAGGCAGTCATGCTTTAAACCTCCTGGTTCCAGGTAGCACATGGAAAGAACTGTTAATGGTGACCCAGCAGGCAACCTAATTCAGGCGTGTTCCCTTCATATGTCTGTCCCCTTCGGCGCACAGCCTGGTAACACAGAGCTCTAGTGTTGCCATCAGACCTTTCTAGCCTCCGACTGTGGAAGCATCTTCCTGAGACATTAGCGTGGAGTAACAGAATTCTCTCCAAAGGCAATAAAAGCTGTTTCTGTCCGGCTAAGTTACTCCAAACATCAATGAAATGACATTTGGATTTTAATTTCTTTAACAGAGGAAGAGCATGAGCTTTGGCTTGATGTTCTTTGCTACAATTTCCACTGGAGAGGAGGCTTGAAATTCTGGCCAGTTTTCAGGGAGGCTTTACAAGTAAGGTTATTACAGTGTGCAGAGGGGCAGCGGCACAGGGAGGCATGCCCCTCCTCCCTACCCTTCGAGGACCAACTTTCTGATGTCACACAGCCTCCCTGGGCATGTCCTGGTGGGGGTGGGGGTACTGAATAGAGGCAGATTAACCCAGAGGCAGCCAAGGTCAGCTTCAGGGTCCGTCCTGTGCACAGGCCCTTCCAGGAACTCAGGAAAGGTGCTAGCAGTGTGTTCACATGGTCTTACATTTTTGTAAAACATGCGAAGTATTATATATTGGTGACAACTCGTAACGAACATGTCTCCATCTCACTTTTCCTTTTGCAGGATGATGCTGAAGTGATCCCAGAGATAGTTAAGTAAATAGGAGTTGGTTTGGGCACTTCTCCATCTGGTTTAGAACAGATGGGATATATTTATACAGTTCGCAATCTCTTCTAAGTGTAGTTATTGCTAGCTGTCCACCTTGGAAATGTCTTCTTTGATCAACGATGCTGGAGACTATGTATAAGACTATCTTTGCATTATCCCTTTAGGAAGTATTACAAGATGGCTACCCTATGAAGATGCGATCAAAACTATTCATCCCAAGACTAAAAGATTAAGTATTATACATGTGTTTCATGTAGTAATTGATAAATATATTGTTACTTTTTTTAGATTTGTGATATTAGTGGAGTTTGTTAGCAAGTTTGTTCCTAAACTTGCATTCTGCTGTGAATCCTGTTTTTTTCTCATTTTCAATCTATATTCGCCATTGAATTATTGTTGTTTCCTGATTTTGTTTCCTTTTTCTTAAAGAAGGTCCTGCAATTTGTCTAAATGGACAGATTTGTCACAAAAGCTGACTCGGGCCCTGACTCTGGGTCTCGGTGGACTCCTGGTTGCTGACTGCTTCCTGTCAGAACCTGGGCACCTGGGCATGCACCTCATCAAACCTAGGTAGTTTTCTCCCACCTATAATTTCATAGGCTTCCTGGTGTTTCTGCATTTCCTCCAATAAGGAATAGGTGAGAAAGTGTATGCTACAAATAGCCGCCCAGTACTAATTTTTCCTCTCTCCCTAGCACCCTAATAGGCTCTCAGCAAGACCCCATGGTGTGTTTCTAGTTTCTTTCCACTAGAAGGACTTTTTTTTTTTTTTTTTTTTTTTAGCTGAGCCATCCTGCTACCTGTTGGCAGCTCAGCGGCTGCTCAGCTCGGGCTGGACTCGAACCGCTGTTGCTCAGAGCTCAAACTCTTGAGCGAGCTCTTAACCAACTGAGCCACTCGGCCGGCCCCAGAAGGACTTTTAACAAACCCATACAAGTCAGCCTGGGATCCTTTACTCCTTTGTAAGGTAATGTCTTTTCATAGGACTTTGACAGACAGCTGCCAGTTCTGGCTGACTTCTAGGTTCTTGTGTGGACTAGGTCAACACCACCATAAACGAATAGTTCCTGAATGCTTACTATGTTCAGGCACTGTGCTAGGCGATGGGAATTTTGGGGTCGATACTTCCTAATCAGAAGAAAGTCTGTCTTTATCTTTGCATTGATAAAGCACATTATATTTAGCATCACATTTGACCCCCAGAAATCTTTGCAACAGGTGTTCATTGGCATTCTTTCAGAGATGAAGAGGAAACTGAGGCTCAGGGAGCTTAGGAACTTTCCTAAGTTCATGCTGCTCATGAGTGGCAGAGCCGGGGCTGGGTCTCCTGTCTGGACGCCACACCGCAGCCTTTCCTCTGAGCCTCAGCTGCTACCTATCAGCGTGTCCTGTGGCTCACTGTTACGCGTGGCTGGTGAACCCCTTGCCAGAAAACTTCCTTGTTGCATATCAGATCTGGATTTGAGTTATGAGTCTCTCAATTGCTACCTGTGGGCCAGTCAATTAACATCTCCCAGTTTCTGTTTCATTGTTCGGTGGAATAATAATAATGACCGTATTTCCCCATGTATAAGACGCACCTTAATTTGGGGGCCTGAAATTTGAAAAAAAAAATGTATTACATAATGTTATTGAACTCAAGTTTTATTCATCATAAAATTCATACAACTCCTCGTCACTGTCAAAACTCCCAACCATTAGCTTGTCCTCATCTGTGTCTGATGACGAATCACTGTCTTCATATATTGCCTTGTCCTCAGTTCCATCTATGGCATTTGAAATCTACAACCACTGTATAAAGACATACCCAGTTTTTAGACCTCAAATTTTTCGAAAAAGGGTGCATCTTATACATGGGGAAATACGGTATCTTAACTTGCTCTGACCCTTTATGGAGATACTAAGAACATGAGTTCTGAGATGAGACTGCTCAGGACAGACTGCAGAAGCCACACATTAGCAATTATCTTCTTGGCTCACATCTTCCTCTCTCTCTCTCTCTCTCTCTCTCTCTCTCTCTCTCTCTCTCTCAATTTAAAAGGTGACAGACAGATGCAGACAAAGATTCTTTGGCACTGTACTATCTGACTACATTCCTTTATCATCCTTCCTAAAGGTGACCTCTATTCTAAGCTGGTGGATATCATTCCCATGCATGTTTTATAACTTATTTACCCATGTTTAAATTTGTACCAGTAATGCTATGTGCTTAGCAGAGTTTCTGGCAGATAGTAGGTCCCAAAATGTCTGTGTAAGAATTCCTCTTTTTCTGCACCCTGGTCAAATATAATATTGCCAATTTGAGGGATTTAAAGTGGTATTTATTATTTTAATTTGCATTTTCCTCATTACTAATGGGGTAATGCATTTCATTAGCTTATTAGCCATTCCATTTTCTTCTTCTGTTTTTTGATAATTTTCCCTGGTTTTTCCTTTGTGTTTTTCTGAATAATTTTTGAGGTTCTTTGCTTATTCTGAAAACAAATCTGTGACTTATGTAAGTTATAAATATCTTCTTTTAACCTATGATTTATCTTTTGCTAATGGTTCTTTTGTCATACCAAAGCTATTAATTTTTATCATAAATATATCAAGTTTTCTTTTGGGTCTTGTGGTTTTTCTATCTCGTTCGAGAAATTCTTTTCTCACCTGGTATTAAAAAGATATTCCACCTATATTTATAAGTTTCAAGCCCCCCCCCAATACTGTCTTTAATGAAACATATTATTTTTGTTTTCCACGAGGAAAGCAATTTTTCACACCACCACTTCCCGAATGATCCAGTCCCGTTTATATACAATGCCACACCGGTTATACACCAAACTTCCCAATGAGTGGTCTTACTATGTTCTGACCCATTGAACAAATAGCCAACCCCTGAACCACCAACCTTCTAAATGACGTGTAGAGAATGTTAACAGAGTGTAACTAGCCAGAGGTTCTGTAGTCACGCACATAAACGGCACTGATTACTTTTTCTTCAGGTCATACGTAA
Source organism: Hipposideros armiger (assembly GCF_001890085.2). Taxonomy (NCBI): domain Eukaryota; kingdom Metazoa; phylum Chordata; class Mammalia; order Chiroptera; family Hipposideridae; genus Hipposideros; species Hipposideros armiger. Next base: position 2,716,997 of record NW_017731430.1, read on the forward strand.
AGATTTTTAGCTCCCTCACTTCCATTATACAGACATCATTATGGGCTGCTATCTACAAAGAATGGCTTCTTGCCAATGTAATGCTGCGTTGTTTACTTGCTGACCACTTGAATGGGGATTAAAATCCTTTAAAAAGACGCATGACAATGATCTAGTTGCACTTTTACATAACTAATCATGATGCTCACTTATAATGTGACACCTGAAAAAAATGAACTTGGAGAAATAGAATCATAGGAAATCTGCAGGAAGTGCCTTAGTAAAACATAGTCCACCAAGGTTTGCCCTCCATAATGTGCTCACGTGTCATAGAAAGTACTGCCCTTCCTAACATCACCTATATATTATTATTTTTTTGTAAGTGTTTTGACCAGAAAAGAAGGGTTCATTCAAATGATTTCTTTCGCTCATGACTAGTATTGCTTTCTCCTTTTTCCAGAATCTAAAATCTTACGAACCTACAGCTAGAATCCATGTCTTCAAGGTTTGTCCTCAGGAGAGCTGGTGTCTATATAGATTACTTTATCCTGCTTTGGGCTCAGAAGTTAAAAAGAATATGGCTTTGCTATATGGAAGGAATTGAAATCCTTATACATTAATGAAACTTTCACCCCCATAAGCTAGGTTAAATGAAAACTATTAAAATATATCTGAAAGCCTTCTACCTAGAAAGAGCAATGGGGTGAAACCCGTTGGCTTCAGTTTTCTTTTTTTTTTTATAGCTGAGCCATCCTGCCACCTGTTGGCAGCTCAGCGGCTGCTCAGCTCGGGCAGACTCGAACCGCTGTTGCTCAGAGCTCAAACTCTTGAGCGAGCTCTTAACCAACTGAGCCACTCAGCCGGCCCTTCAGTTTTATAATCAGACAATTCACCCATCTATCTCATGAAACACTACATTTCCCCATTGATATGTCCCTCCCTCCCTTTATACTAGGGGCACGAGTGGCAAGTGAAGTGTCTGGTCCTGACAGGAGTCAGAAGGTTGTTACTCTGCCAAGGCATGCCTGAGAAGCGTCTCTGAGAAGCAGTCCCAGGACCAACACTCAGATGTCATCCAAAGTAATGCAGTAATTCCATCAGAAACCCTATCAAGAGGATGGTGCATCGACCAGAGTCCTAAGTCTTCGACTTTTAGACAGAATAAATACAAAGTTGATTGGTTGGGTTTTATCTGTAAACTCTTCTTCTATTTAGAAAATACCTTGGCTATAAAAAATAAAAAAATAAATGGGTATAGAAAATGTCCATGTGTGCTGAGCCCTCCATGCTTTTTAATTCATTCAGGTAAACTGGTTAAACTATGATTGTATCAGTCTTGAGTCCACTAGCAATTATTTGTTGTACTCGAAATCTAGAAAAGGCTGGGCTGTCGGAAAAGTCATGACGTATTTTTTCTATGTTTTTCTTCGTAAAAATGCATCATGACTTTTCCGACAACCCAATAGCTATGAACGAAACAGAAAATAGTCTTAGTAAAGTTGGCAAAGTAGGTGAGGATATTATCTCAGAATACGGAATCAACGTTGTTAGTTGTCCTTAGCAGGCATGATGGCCTTTGAGTTTCCCATATTTAATTAAATGCATATAGTAATAAAGTTGATACCTTCAACACTTCTGTCTTTTGAGATATTATCTCCAGTGGTTCACCCCAAGACTAGACTGACCCTTTGGCTTCTACTGTTTTCTCAAAGTCCTGACAGACATGATTCTTACATTTGAGAACAGACCAAGTCCAACTAAATTATGGTACTTTCCTGGAAGAACACTTTTTAAGTGAAGTGTAAGTTTTAAAAAAAATTGACAATGTTTTGCCAGTCATTTGGCTTAGTAAATGTATATGCATAAACAGTGAATGGCTATTTCTTTTACTTGAGCTTACTTCTCAATAAACATAAGCAAAGAAGACTCTTTTTAATATGGCTTTTCATGTATCATTATGCCAACCATAATTTAAAGTTGCTCATTTTGTGTAACCACCAAAAGGTACTTAACTTACTCTGTTATTAGAGAACAAATGAGTAGGTGAAAACTAATGAATAAAATGCATTTCCAGAGGTTTGCTGAAGCTCTTTTGGTATTTTCGTGGTGCTGATTACCAAAGGAAAGCAACCAAAGTCATATAGACTTATGAATCAGTACGACATAACCACTGAGCATTCAAGAAATGCTCATATATCTGAAAGCCAGGACCGGGCTACCTCTGTTTAAGGACAGTATATTCCTTAGACAACCATGGTGGTGCTGTGATGCCAGGTTTATGCCACACACTGAAGGTCAATAGAAGGTATATGCGCATTTTACTCAATTAAATATCTAAAAAAACAATCCAAAAATGATTCTTGGTTAAATGCATGTTTAAGGTCTAAGCAGGTTAATATTAAGAGTAAAGTGTAGTGTCACAAAAAGAAGTCGTCTTTTAAAAGAGATAGTAAATAAAGAAATAGCAGACAGAAAGAAGGAGTATACTGTATAACTTTGAATTCTTTTTCTCTGCGTTTGCATTCCTTTAATTCTATTCCTATCCCTTGGTTTAACAAAGCAAGCCAAGGGCAGACTTTAAACAAATTATGAGAAGCCAGGAGTGGAACAGGAAACCTGGCTTGATAAAGTAAGGGCAATTTGTTCAACATGTGGGAGCAGTGCTTCGTCTTATTAATAGAGGGTCTGTGAGCTGAATTGTTGCTAACAGATAAGCTATTAATTTAAAATAGAAATTGAATCCATCTTATGGGATTTGCAGAAGTAATGGTTTTTCTTCCATATTCCTTTCCAGATGTGTTTTTATAACTACAGGCAATCTTAATTTCCAAACATTCCAAATGTATAATTAAAGTTACAGTTTCACTTCAGATTTAAAGTATTAAATCTTGAGTAAACTTGGATAGACTGCTGCCTTGGCAAAATGAGAAACATGTCTTGAATTCCTCCGATTCCTCCCTCAGCCGTCCAGTCGGCCATCTGGACGACAGCCATTCTTCACATCTCAAAAGATACACACCTACTTCTTCCTCCCTGGCACAGGCATGGCCCTGCTTTCAGAAATAACTTCCTTTATATAATATTGTTGAGGGCAGAAAACCTTTGTACTTCATTTTCCCTTTTCCAATATCAAGAAATATGCCTCATCTTGGATTTGAGCCCATACACTTCCTGTTGCTCATTTCTTCAGTCAAGTGAATATACTTTTTTTTTTTTTTTTGCACCATCTGACCCTTCTAAACTCAAGAATCTTGCTCAGGATTG
>NW_017731430.1:2723479-2727832 GCF_001890085.2 Hipposideros armiger
ACTTTGGGATAGGGAAGTATTTCTCCAACAGGCCACACGCATCACTAACCATACAGAAAAAGTCTAAAAAATTAGGACCTTCTGTTCATTAAGAGACATGATTAAGAAGAGTGAAAAGGCACTGAAGAGGAATAAGATTCCTACAAATCAACAAATTTATAAGCATGTTAGGACCCAGTGTTCTACTCCTAGCTATATAGCCAATAAAAAAACAAAAAGTGTAAATATGTATACAAAAAGACGCGTTACAGGAATGTTCTTAGCAGCATTATTTTTAACAGTCCTAACCTGGAAATAGCTGTAATATTCAACAACACAATGGGTAAGTAAACTGTGGTGTGTTCATTAAAGAAAAAGAACGAATGGCTGCCACGCTTAACAACATGGGTGAACCTTGCGGACACACTGAATAAAAGAAACAAAACACAAAAGAAGCCAGACGGTGGGGTTGTCTGCTGTATGGTTCCATTTCTGTAAAGATTAAAAACACGCAGAACTAACATACGATAAGATGAAATATTACTTACCTTTGGAGAGGATGTGCTGGGAGGGGGACCCAAGGAGGCTTCTAGGGGGTAATCACCGTCTCTCTCGGGATCTGCGTGGCTTTCACACAGGTGTGAACTTTGTAAAATTTCACAGAGCCGTACACTCAAGAGAAAGACCACGTGTGGCTCTCGTATACATGTATCACATGTACACACAGTGGACACTTGAACAACACGGGTTTGAACTGAGTGGGTTCCACTTCCACTCCACTCACACGCCAACGTAAGTGGACGTTGGGCATCCGGGGCCTTTTGCATCCGGGACCTTTTGCATCCGGGGCCTTTTGCATCCGGGGCCTTTTGCATCCGGGGCTTCCGTCCACCACAGATTGAACACAGCAGTTTCACATTCCCAATCACAGATTCCCAGCTGCAGGTCNACATTATCCTGGGATTGACTACAACAAATTTACCCAACAATTTTTTAAGGCAGGAAATTCTTCAGAGAAGTGGTACAATTCTTCAAAAGAGGAGTGATCTCTGATTCTAGGTAACAGTGGTGGAGTTTCATGATGGAACCTTTCATCCTGCTACTTATTGGTTAGATCACAGAGATGCCACTGCTTAATAATATTTGTTATTCTCTTAAGATAGATCAATCAGCATTTTGTCAAGGCTCCCCACAATGTTCTCATATGTTAAAAGTCACAAACGGGGGTATTCAGCCATGAGCAAGATTTAGAAACTTCAAAACAAACTGCTCAGCACAGATGTTTTCTATTAACCTATTACTTCTTATCTCTTGCTCCATACTTCCAATTATTGCATTTTCAAAGGATTCGTTACTTGCACGTGAAAAAGAAAGGAGCAGTGGGGTTGTGGCAGGTGTGGTGACAAGAACAAGGGTGTCATAGTTGGCACATTGGCCTTAAGGAAAAGATTTACCAACAAAATTCTGTGTTGGTCACTTTCTGAAGCTCAATAACATATTTCACAGGGTTGTTACGTTGATACATTAAATATAAAAGTGTTTATCCGTCCATCTTTTGCTGTGATTGTTTTGTGCAGCACACTACATGAAAATCTTGGGGGGTTGTAGAAATATTAACTGGGTGTTCTGGGGTCTGAGAGATTGGCTGTGGTCTTGGTTGGCCTCAGCTGGATCAGGTTGGACCAGGGTTTAGACTGGTTTGGTCCTACCGAAACTAAAGGGGAAACCACCACCGAGGAAGGCGCCTTTCATGGCATAAAGGCAGAAGCTGCCTTTATGGGTGGAAATTGCCAAGCCTCCAAGGCTAAGCTTCCACCCACATTCCATCCAGCAAAGCAAGTCCAATGGCTAAGGTCAAAGTCAAAAACAAGAGAATTGTTGGCAAATAATTTAATCTAATACCAGCTATGATATGCTTGGTTTTCAATGAATGCTAAGAAAGAAAAGCTACTTCCTTAAAATGTCACATGTTCACACCTAAAACATCACATTTTACACCTAAATTCTACCAAGTACATATTAAATTTAATTTTGCTTGTTACGAGTTTATTATGAGTTTAGATTGTTAAGTATTTCTTTTATATAAAAGTGTTTCTATTTTAAAGATTCTAATATCGGTATCACCAGTGTTAAGTGACACTTCCACTTAAAAAATAGGGTGTTTTCAAGTCTTAAAAAAAAAGAGATCTTGCTCTTAACCTTGGCTTTTCAGCAATGTTTTAGGGTCTCTGGGGATTTTGGAGTATAGATAGAATACGTCTATATGAGGATGATTAGAATGGTATCTTGGAGGAGTGGGGATTTGAGATGAAACCTTGAGGGGATTTGAGATGAAACCTTGGAAGAATGGGGATTTGAGATGAAACCCAGTTGCTCCCAGAGCAACTGGGAGCAATGTCATCATTTGGGGAAGAACTGGGGCAAAGGGCACAAAGACAGGAATATTTAGGAGGCAGTGGGATGCCAAGAATGGGCACCTAAATTAAGGGAACAGCATGAAGCAAGAAAGGAGCAGAAGCAAAAGAAACCTTCTGTGAACAACGCAGGTACACAGTGTTGAGGTTGCGAAACCTGTTTATTTAAGCGTGTTTCCTATGTGTTCATGTGCTCTGTTTATTATTTTTAAAAAGTCATTATTTACCAAAGCTATTATTTTGTAGTTACTCGAATTTTTTTAGAACAAAGCATTTCTAAAATCTCTGTTCATTCTTGGGCTTGTTCTCAGGAGAATAGCTAGAGGTAACATATGGTAAATGAAAAGTTGCACATTGTCTTCCGTATGTGCGATGTTTTCCCCTACAGCCTACCTAGTTAAAACGACATGTTCTCAACCTCTCTCCTGTTATCTAGTGAAATGTGTTTAACATTCAAATACCATACAGACACATACATACATCCTTTTTATATGTGTATAATTTTATATTTTATATATAATTGTTTAAATATGGAGAGTATACACTGGCAGGAAAACACCAGGGGTTTTAATTGCTTCACTTTGCTAAATATACTCTTTAAAATTACCATTGAAAATGGACTGCAGGGTTTTGGCCAACTATTTCTCCGTGGGTTAGCTAGTGATAGCTGAGGAAGTTTCCCCCTTATATTATAGGATGAAAAGCCTGTCTCTGACATTAATTCTGTAGATGAAAGGGTACAACCTTTTCCTTTATAAGCTCGCCTTTCACAGCCCTCCTTCCTGGTAAACCTGAGACGCAGCCCTAACCCAGGCACACCGTGTAGCACTTCCGCAGCTCTAGGAAGAGAAGGGATCCCCAAAAGCGGCAGTGGCATCCAGGCTTCTCAGGCCACTCTGGGGGTGCTTCAAAGATACTTCTTTAATTTTAAAAGTTTTTAGCATTACCTACTACTGTGGATATTCTGCTTTAAAGAAATTAAGATACATTGTTTCAGTTAGGTTGGACAGTATGTATCAAGGAATGCCTCTTCTCAATTTGATATCTATGGTCTGTGCTGTGATTTACAATGCTGCAAATGCGAACACTACACCCATGCCCCATCTTCACATGCGCCGTAAGGAGGTTTACAGAAATATGAGCCATCGCTAGATAAAACATACACCGGATTCAGTCAAGGACAGCATCATTCTGAAAACACGTTTAATAAATATTTGACTTCTCTCTCTTTACAGTAGGCAACATCATTTTCCTGTGAACGTTCAGAAATGATATACTGAAAATAATGAGTGGTTTGGAAGTGGATTGCCTTCTTTTTTTAAAAAAGAAAAGCTTACGTACATAAATTTCTTCAATCAATGGCAGAGGGCCGTGTTCCTCAAACGTTCCCAGTAAAGGACCACGACTGGTAGTGGGGACTGGAGATATTGTAAAGAGAGTTATGCCTTGCCAGGTTTAGATTTTCATATTAATCTGAATGCCTGTCTGCTTTATAGATTATTTATCACATGTTTGTTTCAATGTAAGATACTGTCCCTCAAAAAAATATATATATCCAGGTGAAATTCTCTCTGGCACGCTGTCCTTTGTTTATTTTGTGGGTTCTAAACTCCTACCCACAGGCTTATACATCCAGGGACATGCATGTCCTTTTCTGAGAAATACAGAATAGTCCAAAAATCCAAAGCCATTTTTCATTGAATATACATTGTTAGTAATAAACTAACATAATAAACAAGTAATAAACAAGAATCCTTCTCTTAAAGAGCTTTTAGCATTGTTGGAGAGGTAAGACAAGTACATGAATAGCCATGATTTATATAACAGAAACTGATAAGATTTAGAAGAAAATGAAAGAGAGATAATGGCTGATTGGATCAGTGAAAATCTTTGTGGAGAAGAAAGGTTAGGGTGTAAACCTTCAGAAAAGAATGAATGGAAAAGACTTCAAGCAGTGAAA
>NW_017731430.1:2730852-2732348 GCF_001890085.2 Hipposideros armiger
CATTAGAGAATGTTGTGTTTTATTCCTCTTCACAATGACATTTCCAGCATATACCTATATTAAATCAGGTATGACAAGATATGGTATTGAAGTGTTCGTGCTTAATATGCAGAGGGTGCCAAAAGGTGTATACATATTTTAAGAAAGGAAAGAACTATTAAAATTGTAATACTCAATATATACTGATAACAAAAGATGAATGCAAGTCACGTTTGACTCCTGCAATTACAAGAGGTGCTCAAAGCGGTTACCATCAGCATAATTTTAATACAGGTTTTTCCTTTCTTAAAATGTGTATACATTTTTGGCACCCTCTGTAGTGAATGTTTAAATCATCCTTTTATATAAGAATATGACCTGCAGTGTCAAATTGGAAGCCAATAGAAACACGGAGACAAGGAATATAAACTTTTTTTTTCTTGCCTGAGGAAAGGTTTGGAATTAAACCCTAAAACCAAGTCTTATTTTTTTTTATGTAAGCCTGCAGATGTATAATGTATATACAATATACACAGGGTTTATAATGGAAACATTCAAGAGTCAGTGCATTTAATTTCATTTATCATCTTAACGGCTTTCTTCCCAAACTAAATTGTCTCTGAAAATATTTCTAGCAATGTTATTACTTTTAATGTTTCCTTTTTGATGCTCAGTACACTTTACAATACCTCATTAAAATGAAGTATAGAAGCGTGTTCTTCATCAGCTGTGATAAGTGATAGTTGCTTTACCATGAACTCTGGGGTCTTCCATCAGTTTTCAGGAGGAAAAGCCAGTTTTCCGAACCTGGGCATCCAAGTTATAAATAAGTATTTGTAAAGTACAAACCTTAACAGTCTTTTTTGTGCTTAAGCTGCTAGGAACCTGCAAAATTCCACCTTCTATGAAAGTCCTATGCCACCAAAACCCTTTACCTCTGTGTCCTTCTGATAGGTGATGTTGCTGTCATCTCTATTTTGAAAAGCAAGTTCTCATGTTCACCAGAGAGCTAGATCTGAATTTTTAGGTTAAAGTGCAGTTGAATGGAGAAAAGAGACAGCCAGAAGCTTGGGACGATTTGGGAGTTACTATCAAAAGGTTTTACTTTATTTGATCATATGCTTTGTACTCTAGCATTTAGAGATAAAAGAAAATTGAGGTCATAGTTCACTACAGAAGGGAAGTGAAGGTAAATGAATTAAATGTTTCTTAGTAAAAAAAAAATGTACCTGCAGAAGCAATGCCACACTCAGTAGGGTGTGCCTTAGTGAATTTAAAATTAATAATTTTCCTACTCCAGATTATAGCATGAACAAGAAAACGCACTCGCTCATTTCGCTATCAAGTCTGGGTTTTGAGTTCCTGTCCATGCAGCTGTGATAAATTAATTGAGGGTACACTTTATAGCAACTGGATAAATGTCTACATCATCAGGAAAAGTGCTGTGGTCACCCTGGGGAGCGAATGCCACATCTTTTATGATTGAAGTGGGGCTCTCAACTGTCATCAATCGTGAG
>NW_017731430.1:2733253-2740587 GCF_001890085.2 Hipposideros armiger
GCGTGGAGTGGGACGGCTGCGGGAGGCCGGCCGTCTTGCGGGGCTCTGCTCTCCTAGGGAGCTTCACACTGGAGAGGTAAGCACCTTTCTAAAACTCACCGCTGAGTCGTCAGGCTCCCACCTTTTACCATCTTACCTTCTTTTTCCCAACGTCCACTTTTAACTAAAACCTAACGTGTTCAGAAGGATCAGGCGCAAGGGGAGGGCTACTGGGAAAGCAGCGGCGGTGGAGGGGACCGGGAGCTGGTTCTCGTAAGTGACTTTGTTAGTTTCACCTCCCCCTGCCAGCGCGCGCTTTCCTCTGGGGCTAAGCGAACGGTGTGCGCCCGGGGCGCGTGGCAGGCGGAGCTCCGAAGTTGCCGGCGCACTGTCGGCTTTATCGGGTGCCGGCCACAAGGGTAGGCGCACTTTCCAGGAAATAATGAGTTCGCCTTGGCGTGCGCCTGCAGAAGAGGCTTCCCCCAGGGACCCGAGCCCCATGCGTCCGCATGCGTCCTCGAGGCCCTCGAGCCGTACCCGTGGATACGCGTAGGAATAACATTGTGTGCCTCTTTAAAACAGCCACCTCAGCTTCAGAATGTTGTGGGCATTCTGCCTGTCTGCGAACTGGAGATGGGACGCTGGGATAAAATAAATACCGTAAAACACAGAACCATGGACCTCTAGAGTGACAGAAAGCATCCTAGGTGGGCAGTGTTTTAATTAAAGGCTGGATTTAATGACAGCCGTTTAAAGCCTTGTAATTCAGAAATGATTTTCGAGCTTGGACTCTGTCGGGCTACTTTTACCATTTATTTTTGGCCTCGTGCATAGCACCCTGGAACGTATAGTAGTCAATTTTGTGGAAACAATGCATGAGGAAAAGTCCCCTGGAGGAAAAACACGTTGGAGATAACGTTATTTCAAAAGCGCACGTCCATTTGCAGGCATTATGTAGACAGATTAAACTGGCACGGTCCCTTTGTAACTTGGTTTACTTTTGTTCTTAGAGAATTAATGCGTGCCTAGATTTTCACCTTCATCACACTGCATGTCGTTATAGCCCAAAGGAGTGGAAGAACCTGTCTTGGAGATTTTCCCGGGGAAATCCTGAGATCCTTCATTATGAAGTGTACCGCGCAGGAGTGGCTGAGAGTAACCACAGTGCTATTCATGGCTCGAGCCATTCCAGCCATGGTGGTTCCTAATGCCACTTTGTTGGAGAAACTCTTGGAAAAGTACATGGAAGAGGATGGTGAGTGGTGGACGGCCAAGCAAAGAGGGAAACGGGCCATCACAGACAATGACATGCAGAGTATCTTGGACCTCCATAATAAATTACGAAGTCAGGTGTATCCGACCGCATCTAATATGGAGTACATGGTAAGGAACGTTTTCTGATGGTATGTACACAAAGAAATGTTTTTTGATACTTTCAGCCTGCCTGGTTGAATTCCCTCGTGCTATTATTTAATCTTTTACCATTTGTCTTGGATGAAATTAAAAAAAAAAAAAAGATTTTCTTCGAGAGCATCTTCCTCTGCGTATTCTTTTATTAGTGTTCCTTTCATTCTAAGAGCTCTTAGGATTTACTAGGAGTAGAATTCGCTTCCTTTAGATGCAGTGGTCCTACTAAGTGCTCTAAATTCTACTCTTGCCAGGAAGATTCTGAACCTGAAAATGCTGAACAGCCAGTGTATTTGCTTTCAAGTGACTTAGTAGGACAATTACTCCTAATGCCTAATTAATGGAACCTTCTTATGAATGGTGGATCTGAAAAATTAGGGACCAATAATTTGAAGGATTGCTGATGATACATAATTTTTTTTTCAAGTGGGCAACGTTCCTTACAGACCAGTCAATGACATATTGTAAAGGGTACATTTCTGTGGTTGCTTTGTTATGGAGCACTTGGCAATGGCTTTTATTTTTCCCCTGTTCTGGGTTTATTTGTGGACTTTGAAGTGTGACAGTAAGCCAGGGCAAAGTATTAATAAAAATATGTGACGTATCCTTAATAACCTTATATTTACCCTTAGAGTAAATTAAATTAGCAAGTTTGGAAAACAAAATTACTTTTTGAAGAGTACTAGCATATAACTCGTTAATATACTATTTCATACCCCGAATATTTAGAAAAATTTTCAAAAAATCTCTTGTACTACTTGCTTGATTAGAAGCACACTAGCAAAGACTGATAATAAATAATTATTGGTGATAGCAAACTTATTTAATGAACATTGGGAATAACATTTCTCCTTATACACACTGCAGGGTGCAGTTAATTTTATGCATTCTTGTTTTTCTTTTTTCCTGCCTTTACGTTAGGTTTGATGGGGTCTTCTCTGTTTAGGTAACTTTCATGGCACATGGAAATTTCAAGTTCACATGACCCATTACAAAACAGGGCATTATATTATTTTAACTTTTACTGGAAAAATATTTTAGTCTTTAGAAAGTAAGTAGCACTCAAGAGAACGCATCAGAGATTAAGAATTGGGGCCCAGCAAAATCAGGCTGTCCGGGTTGAAGTTCTGATGTTGATGGCCATTAGCTATGTGACTTCGGGCAACTTACTAATTTGTCTTCACTTCAGTTTCCTACTGTCCAGCAGGTGCACTCACCTCTGAGGACTGTTGTGAGGGTTGCATGGGATATAAAGTTTACCTTGTTATCAGGCATATTGCAAGGTCTCAGTAAATGGTAAGACATACTGCCAATTTAATGTCTCCAAATGCTGCTTAAATAGAGCACCTAAGTAAATTGTTAGCTCTTTTCAAAATTCTGTGCAGGAAATGAATGGCATGCTGTAATGTCTCCCATTTCTGCTTTTGGTGTATTTTAAAGCATTTGTCCAACGTAAAAAATTCTATGACTTCTTCATCTGTTAGCTTTCAAAGAAAGAGCCAATTATGGGGACTTGCCAAGTAGGCCACTCGCTGTATGCTTATTCCACGTGGATAGGTATTCAGTTGCTTTTTTATTTAAAATAAGGAAGAACGTAGGCGTTCAAACCCACAAAAAGGAACCTGAGAATATTTGTGTGTGTTTTCAGTAATATGGAAATAATGAAAGAACAGTTCTGCGATTCATTTTTTTAGGTCTGGCTTCCAAAGTAAACAACTGTCTATTGTATGATGTCTGGTCTGGGGTGTTTACATGACGTTCTGTTTAGTTTCACTGCTTTCATTCTAGCCTGGAAATGGAGATTCAGAAAGCAGCCAGGGCTTATGTTGTGTTGCCCTTAGATACCGTTAGCCCTGGAACGGTGTGTTGGCCATTCTCTGGCCTGCACAGCTCAGTGCCCAGCTGTAATGCTGGCATGCATTTTTTAGAATACACATTGAAGGGCAAGTCTAAAAGGACAATACTATTTCATTCGAAATGCTGTTGTTTTATGTATTCCATGATAATATAAGTACAGATGTTGATCCACCTTGTGAAAATGGTTTCTTCAAATAGTTATGTGCAGTGAATTTGTATGCTGAGACAACAAAATTAAACACTGGCTAAAGAGCTGTTTCCTGTAAAAGCTGCAAAGCCGGATGATAAGTGCCACCACTTTTGGCCACTTATACTCTCCTACGTCATATTACATTAAAAGATTGAATAGCCAGTTCCCTTATTTACATTTGGTGTTTATTTTGGTCTATTCTTTGTCCTTCGAACCTATGGCAGCCGCACCACATTCGCATTTGTTAACATCACATCCCTACCCCTACTCTTATATTCAATTAATAAGATTGACAATTGACTCTGGAAAGCCACTTATTCCTTTGAAGGCCTTTTAGGCTAGGCTGATGGAGAAGAAAGAATAGACATATTTGAAAATTTTCAAGTAAGCAAAGGAAACAATTCTTTGTATGTGTATGAACAGTGCCCATGGAGCACAGGATAATGGACTCTTCCTAATAGGGGGAGTCACTCAGTAGGGAAGATGAGGTCTGCATTGTTCCTGGTAGGCGGTCAGAACCCCGAATTGTGGCAAAGGGTGGTGGGGGGGGGGCGCATCTCAATTAGAGGAAGAGGAGTAGACAGATGTAGGGAGGCAGGCTGGTGGTAGAGCATTAGAGGCAGATTCGGCTGGTGAAGCACAGACCTGTGGCCGATCAGGAAGGGGAGAAATGGGCTCTTGATTATAGCAACCAGTGGTCCCAAGCAGAGAGATGACCGCATTTAATGTAGGGTAAATTGAGAAGCTGGAGCTTTTGGGTCATCAAATGGGGCTGTTGCAGAAGAGGCGATGGGTTTTTGAGGAGAACTATGCTGTCTTTGGTTCTCCTTTTGTCTCTGCTGCTTACTGATATGTGAGCTCTGAGTCAGCAACCACGCAGGGCACCGCTTTACTCCTAGGTGGAATCGGTGTAAGAATATAAACCCCATGGGCTATCGGGAGAGAACACCCCTTTCCTTTCCATGGGTTGTAAGACCCCATCGCTTGATGCTTTCATTTTTCTGGTTATCATGTCAACATGTTGTTTCCTGCTCCCCTCTTAAAACTTCCCCTTTGGCCTCCCCCCATTTTGGGGGACCTTCCCTACTCTTTTGACTGTAAATACCAAATATATTGATGGCTCCATAGCCTAACTCTACCCAACAATTCTCTTTGGGCTTCATTTCCACGTGTCCTCCTGCCTACTGGGTCGCCTCCGTGTAGCATTACTCCACAGTCACGGCAAGCTTAGGATGTCCACAGTGAAAACCAACTGCCTTCCTTTTTCCCTCCACCGTTGCCTGTCATGCTACTTCCGTTCCTAGAATCTTTCTCCGTGAATGTCGTCAAAGTCTGCTCAGTTTTCTAAGGGAGAAAAAATAAATAAATCAGAAAACTGGTAGGCACATCCTTCATTCCTGCCTTGCTCTCATCCCTCTACCCACTCCCACACAACATCTGCACACATATATAGATACACTGTTACTTGCCAGCTTCTGTAGGTTCTGTCTCAGAAACGACTTTTGGATCCGCCTCTTCTGTTTCACCCCAACCTCTGCTCATTACCTCCCCCCCCCCGAGATGGGTACCGCAGCTTCCGCCCAGCAGACTGTACCCATCTAGTCCTACTTTATTTCTACTGTAGCCGTCTTCCTCACTGCTACGACGTCTTCCTTTTCCCTCGTACAAATCTGGGGTGGTTACCAGCTGCACCAAACAGCCGCTGCTCCGAGCCCACCCTGATCCGCTTACACAAGGGAGCATGCCAGTCCAGTGCCCCTCACCTCTCGCCCTCAGCTCCTTGGCGTATATTTGAATCTGTGTGCACACTGAGCTGCTTTCTGTTCCTGCAGATGGCCGTGTTGCCCCTGCTTCTGTGCATCCCCGCTCGCTCCGTTTCTTCTGTGCCCAGAGCCCCTGTCTCCTGACAAACTCTTATTCCAGACTAAGCGCTAAGGTCTTTCGGTCAAGTTTTTTCTCGTGGATGTGCCTGTTCCCCTTCCCTCCTTCTGTGCTCCTGAAGTGTTTCAGTCAAACCTGTTCACAATAGTGACATTTCATTGCAATTAAATATCTACGTCTATTTTCCCTTCCAAGACTTTGAATTCCTAGAGGGTAAGTAAGGATTGTACCTTATTTCTCTTTACAACCCTGTGCCTGATGCGTAGAAGAACTCACTAAATAGGTGTTGATGGAATACTGTTGAATGCTCAGTAAATACCATGTTTCCCCATGTATAAGACGCACCCAGTTTTTCGAAAGACCCCAAATTTTTCAAAAAAAGGTGCATCTTATACATGGGGAAATACAGTATATTTGAATGGAGGGATGAATAGGTGAGTTTATATATGAGATAAATGTAGAGGACAGGTAAGAAAGAGGAATTAAAATAATAAAACTTCTGGAAGGTAGGATATCACCAACATCAGAGATACTGACATGACATTTGGAAATGCTAGGAAGGAGTAAATAAATAAGTTAATTAATTAATTAATTAGTAGGAAGGAATAAATGTTTCAAATAATTCAGAATTTCCCCCCTATTTTTAAAAATGTTCATGGCATAGTAAAAATTTTCTGTAATATAGAGGGGCTGAGACAACAGTAAAAATATTCAAATGTTCTGGAATTTAAATAATAAGCAATACAATGAATTAATGGGTATTTACCTCTTGATACAAATACAATTTAACATAGAGCCTCCAAGACATGACAGATTGACTAAAATTGAAAATCGTTCCCTGTGATACAAAGTGTACCGCCATCTACAATGTGCTTTAGCAACTAGGACACTTTCCCTCAAAGGGACACATGGACCAATTACATAAGCCACTTTCCACCATTATAACTATTTCCAGGTCTTTTAGAAACGGTTGACAGACACTATGGGGAGGAGGGTGGGTGGCTGTGCCTGCTTGCTGTCACCTCACATGTGGGTGAGACCATGGGCAGAACCTTGGCACAGTTTTCCAAATGGTGAACAAAATATGGCCGTGCTTAGTATTGGAAATAGAGTTTTTCTTTTCTTTTTTTTTTTTTTCCCTCTTCTGTGCTTCAGCACAGCAGATAGTTCCAGAAACTAGACATGGGACAACCTAGTTTGCAGGGTGACACTAGTCTGGTTTTTGCCATATTTCTGACTGTTGGTAGCCTGAATCCAATCCTGAAAAAGTGTTCTGTAGCTTGTCAGTTGCTCTGTTTACTCTCATAAATCCATATCTTCTGACATTATCTGTTACAAGTGACATATACACAGGATAAATTCAGACTATGAAATGATGGCCTGATCACTCATTTGTTTACCAGAGCTCAGTGTTTACGCATTTCGCATCTTGCTAAAAGTGGCAGGAATTCACTGTGATTAAGGTTTTATTGCAACTCTTGATTCCTAAAATGATAGTTTTCTCTCTGTATGCTGGCACTTGCCTGGTAAGTCTTAAAAATTTCAAAAATATTTGCATCTTTTATCGATATACAATATAATTGACATGCACTAAGAGGTACATGAAATATCTGGGTTCTAATAATATTCTGATTATGTAAAGTTATTAAGGCCTTTTAGTTATATATTTAAAATACCTTACTTCATTTTCCTAAAGTGTTTTTATTTTTCTTTAATAATGTTCTTTAGTTAAAATAAAGTTATGTTTTGAGTATCTTGGTCTACAGAATTTAAAAGTTTACATAACCTTAACTTGAATAGATAGTGGGTTTTTGTTGTTGTTTTTTTAAAGACATTGACACTTTAAAGTTAATGTATTTTTTCTTTTTGGAAGTTGCGCTGTAGATGGCAATACCTATAGGAAGAAAGTGACATTACCACCCAGTTCTATTGCATTTAGTAATTACCCTGGAGTTCTGAGAGATTAAACATTCTTCTTTAAATGTAAGCAGCAAATCTAGGGTCTTAGCAAGACAGAACT
>NW_017731430.1:2743312-2744207 GCF_001890085.2 Hipposideros armiger
TTTTTTTTTTTTTCCTTTGAACTAGTTAACAGAATCAATAAGGTGTGATTAATCAACTATCTGCATATTACTTATTGGGGGAAAAGCGACCCATTTTCTATATTGGCAGCTCATCAACCTCAAAGACAAAATATGAATATGGACATAATATATGTAGTAGGCTGTGCATTCTTTATATTTTAAGTTTCTAACCAAAGAGGATTTTGAAATCAATCATCAGAAAATTAAGGATAGCAATTGTTTTTCATGGAAAAGCAAGTAGGTAGGATTTGGGGACCAGAAATACAGGGCACTTTAGTCAATCACCCCTCCGACTTGGATGGGCATGTGAACCCCCTGGAAATCACATTATATTTTGCTTTAGTGGGTCTTGGTGGGCCCCGATACTCTGCATTCCTAACAAGCTCCAGGGTGATGTGAACCCCATTTTAAGCAGAAGACTACGGGCTCCCTGGAGGAAGCCGGGTCTACATTGAGACACAGAAAGTTGACTAGAATTCAGATTCTTTCTTTTTTTCTTCCTCCTCAAGTACCACACTCACCTTTCTTTTTATGAGGTAGTGGCTATAATTAACAGTGCAGGGAAACAGAAGCTCCTTTTCACTCCCTTCCAAGAAGTACTTAGAAACCAGAAAGATGAAGAAGCTTGAGCAGTAAGATTCCCGAAGGCCTGATGTTTACACCTGTCTACTTGGAAGAGGAGTGCAAAATGAAACCTCAGAATTAGCTAATGGCACGGTTTGACTGGACAGTGACAAGTGCAGTGCAGTCGGTGGCAGGATAAACTCTATAAAGGCCGTACGGGTGAGCAGGGACGAAGTGGAATTTCCAAGTGGGCAAGTGTGGGGGCCACTATGTAGGATAATGAGCGAGTCGGGAAGACTCAGGAATGCTC
>NW_017731430.1:2748866-2751609 GCF_001890085.2 Hipposideros armiger
ATATCTGAAATACCGAAGGGTTGACTGGTAACGCTCCAAGAAACAGACCGGATGTTGTCCAGAGAAAGGAAACCACGCTGATCAGAGTGTCGAGGCGCGGAGGAGGCTTTGGAATGAAACTGGAATGAGATTTTTCAGACCTCCTTCTAGAAGGAAAAAGCTGAGAGGTCAGTTGACCAAGAGTCCTGTGAACAGAGGGAGTACAAGCTAAACAAATGGAAAGCAGAGCTTTTTCATAAGAACATCTGTACCATTATTCTATACGCCTTGGTTTTATTTTATTTATTTATTTATTTATTTATTTATTTGATGCTGTAGGAATATTGCCACACGCACCTGCAGATGTCAGAATGCCTCGTGTCTTGCTAGTTTTCTCTCTAATTTCTCCTCTTCCTTTAAGACTCACCTAAAGAGTAACATGCTTTTGTCTAAACCCTCCCATACAGAGTTAGGAGCGAACAAAAATCTTAAATTACAGAGTCTATTGCCAATAGAATCAGAGCAAAACTAGGGATAATTAACATTGTGTTAAATGTAAATTCTAAGAATATCATTTACTTGGTCTTTGGAGCTTTAGGTGGCAGCGATTTTCTTATTTTTCAGTCATTCAAAGTTTTGGATTTGAATTTCTCCCTTAGTCACATGATATCAGCAATGTTCCATGAAAGAGCTACGTCAATCACAGCAAGGGACACAGATTCTTGACATGGGACTAAGAGCACATTTATTAAGATCTTTAAAGTATCAGATAACATGTTAGGCAGTTTCCTAATACAGATTCTGTGAGATATTTTTATTCTCAAATATTATTTCTCAGCAGGAAACAAATGCCATAATAACAAGTGTTCCACAGGAAAACAAAATCTTTGTGAGGTCTATCTGTAGCGTGTGGGCGGGGCTAAGGGACGCCACAGCGATGGAGGCGCCCAGGTTTAAATAGTGGTGTCACCCGGTGGGAACTGGAGCCTGGCAGTAGGGCTGTGTGAAAGGACACACTCACCATCATGGTTAGGCAGAGAACAGAGAGCCCCCGACTTACAATGGTTTGGTTCATGATTTTTCAACTATGATGGTGTGAAACCGATACCCATTCAGTAGGAGCCATACTTCGAATTTTGAATGTTGATCTTTTCCAGGGCTAATATATGTAGTATGATACTCTCTTGTGAGGCTGAGCAGCACCCAGTCAGCCAGGCGATCACCAGGGTACACAGCCAACTCTACAGAGTACTGTGTTCCAGTGTGTTGGGATATTGTGTGTTCTGTTTTCACATCCCATCATGTCTACACAACTCCCAGCTGTGTCTCCTGCTTCTGGTGATTAGAAGAGGAAGGCAGTTGCTCCTGAGATGAAACTGAAGATAACTGCCCAACCGTAGGCTAATGTACGTGTTCTGAGCACATTTAAGTTAGGCTGGGGTACGCTACGATGGTCAGTAGGTTAGGTGTAGTGAATGCATTTTCGACAACGCTATTTCTAATTTACAATGGGTTTATTGGGCCGTAACCCCATCCTAAGTCAAGGGTCATCTGTCCTCAGAAGGGATGAGTGGGGTCAAAAAGGGGGATTCATACTGAAATTCACCTCCTACCCTCTGACTTCCTGTCTGTGTGTTTCATTGGCCAAATCCAACTGGAATCCAGGGGCCAAGAGAACCCGAAGTAGCTGAGTATGTAGAGTTGAACCTTTTGGGACATAGGGAGTGACACTTAAGGGCTGAGAATGGCTAAGTGGGAACAAATGAAGAATATTTAACATGGTATTCTTTCTCAGATTTTCAAATGCGGACTTTTGAAAACCATGTTTTTTATACCATCACCTTAGTCATTGTGTAATTGATGAAGAAGACAAAGCGGAGGGATATTATTCCTAAGGGATGCCTAAAAGTCTGATTGAGAATGCTGTGGTTATTAAACTAGCTTTGAGCCTCCTAGCAGCCAAGGAAAGCAGGACACCATATGGTTTACATAGCTTCCAATGACTATTTGGAAACATATGTTATGATTCTCAAGGCAGGAATTATTAGTGAAAACTTAACACAGATTTCTCAATATAGGAACAATGAGCAACCCAATATAGTAGTTTTATTAAAAGCATGTAAATGTATATATTTTAATGTTTTTTTATTTAATGCCTTTGGTTTAAATTGAAGTTATACTGTTAAACTGTAGGTTTCAGTTTCTATGTGTCCATACACTTTTTCTTTTACTGATTTGTCCAAGAAGTTTTTCATTTGCTAACCCATCCCTTTTTTCTTTTTGAAAATTATAAAAGCACCCCTATGTACAATAGATAAAAGCAATTAATACTTTGTTTACTTTCAAAACTCAAGTTATTATTTTGATATTCAAATGTAATCTATAAACTAATGCATAAGTAGATACTATGGAGTGCTTTATTATGAGAGTTTATCTTTCTTTTCATGTATTTTTTTCTGGGCTTGACTTTCAGATCAGTTTTGCCTCTATCTAAAATTAGTGGGCTATGCATAAACTAAAATACAGCTGTTCATTCTTCTAAATTGACCTACTGCCATAGATCAAGACACAAAGAACCAACAGATGGCACTTTCTCAACTGCTAAAAGGTTTCCTTAAATACTGCTGTCTCAAACATCCAGAATGCAGCCTGGAAGGTTATTAACTGCTCCTCTCTTAAATGACAAAAACAATAATGAAGGCATCATAGCCCTGAATTTATCACAAAGTCAATGCCAAGATATGGCATTTACCAAAATAATCCA
>NW_017731430.1:2752864-2753830 GCF_001890085.2 Hipposideros armiger
AGGGGCCCATGTTGAAGAGGCGTGGGATATAGGTGAGGTGGGGAAGTTATGGCCAGACTGGGGGTGGGAGGACTTTGGCAGTGAGGTAAGATGGGGTGAATTGGCAGACATTCTTAGAAATGTAAGGACTGTGTCAAATTAATGACCCTGCTGCCCCACAAGCACAGCCTGTCCTACCTCACGCATTCAGACTATCTGTATCACATCAAAATAATGGGTTTAATTGAAATCATCTTGTGAGTTTATCCACACATTAAATTGCCATTGCAAAAATTATTTTAAGTTTAATATTGGGTTGTCGGAAAAGTCATGTCGCATTTTTGCAACGAAAAACAGAGAAAAAAACACATCACGACTTTTCCGACAGCCCAATAAAATGAAGAGGCCGTTCCCTGAGTTACTAGGTTGCTACATTTTTAAGGTTTTCAGGCTTTGCTTTAAAGTGGATTTTAAGAAAAATGCGGCCACATCTGCCTCACACCTCTAACTTCCGGGAGACCCTAATAAGCGCATTGCTCCGAGGTAGTTGCCACTCTCTCAGTACCTGGCAAGGCCTCTAGGCCCAGGAGCACAGGTGCTCCCTTTGAAATCTGAGCCTGTGCATTTTCCCTGTGACTACAAAGCCTTTTCAAAGCAGGTGAAGCAGAGTAGTTAAAACACCTGAGGTAATTTCCGAGTTGTCAGGAATGTATTACTGCTGTTTCCCATAGCGCATTTTGTAACAGATGACTTTGTCTCAAAAACATCATGTACTCTTTCAGCAAGGCTGACTTATTTATAATATTTCATCGATGGCAGTTTCTTTATAGTTCTGATAATACCACCGAAGGGGAAAAGAAAGACGCCTTTAAAGAGTTTATAATGAAGCACTATATTTGGAATTTCGGTCTGAAATCTCGTGACCTGTCAAATGTGTTACTTCCGTAGAATAAATTCGTTTTTGGAGGTCAAGTTATTGCTGTTGAG
>NW_017731430.1:2754513-2756274 GCF_001890085.2 Hipposideros armiger
CCTTGACATAATCAAAGAGATAAATTTGAAAATACACAATTTCAGTAGTAAAGAAAACTCTTCCAGGGTGTAGCATATGTTTTAAGTACTCATCATTTGAGTAATTTGAACAAGTGAAAGCTTACTTTTATCTCCATCAATATAAGAAAATGAGAGGAAAATTGATCACTAAAGACCTCACTTGCAGATGTCCAGAAGACAAAGCACTAGGGAGGGGAGTTTTAACACCCGTTGAAAGCTAGAGTGCTGTTATTACTTCTGACAACTCAGAACTGAAGTAAGCTTGGAGATATGAGAGGGTATCCCAAGTTAAGGATGAAGATATATACATTGCAAAAGGAAGATGCTTGTGGAATTCATTTTTCAAATGCTTAGTCTTAAAAATAATTTCATTGTGCTGTATATTGTTTTCAGGGGTAGGAAGGCAAGACCAGAACTCCCAGCCTACATCGGGACTTCTAGCATAATTGCCTTTTCCACACCACTGTGGTTTCATATTAAGTATTTTGCCAGAGAGCATTGCATATTTTAAAAATCCATACTAAATTGCAAATTGTATCATGGAATGCTGTTAATCAGGCTACCTAATAGTATGATTGTCAAAGACCAATTATGTTTTGCATTTATCTTGGAAATCCATTAAAGCTATATCAATTTTGTATAAAGGTACAATGACTTAAAACACGATTTCTATATTATTTAGATATTCTTTGAAATTGTTAGGTAATTAATTACATTAATTCCTATTTTCCATTTTTTGCAAAAACTGTTTCTTAACTACTTAAAGACGTTTTTCTTAGCATGTCTTTGGACAGACCTATTGTAGCTTCATCCACTTAGGTGTGTTTCCTAGAATGGTAGAAAAATCTTACCCTATATCTCCCTATACCTCCCTACTTAGAATGGCATTTAACAATTAGAAAATTATGTGAGAGTTTCCAGTCAGTACATTAGTTCTGTGTGCATTTAAAGGTGTCAGACCTTGACGGTCAATTTCCCATTCAAATTTCTTTACTCACTAATATATTTTCTTCATTGGCGAATCTAACTCTATAAAATAAGCTGCTTAGCAACCTCAGTGTCACCTAAGGTATTCTCTTTGGTAGACTATCGCGATACCTTCCTAGTAAGTGCTTACCAGTAACTTTGTGGACTAACAGGTGCCATCGTCTTTTCCCCTAATGTTGATCGTTGGGATAATTTATATATGAAGAGTCTAAATTACACAAATTTGCATCAAACACATAATCTCACAAAACTTTACTCCATGTTCTTTAATACAATCTAAAATGATAATAGTTAATTAAAAAGTTCTTTAAGATTAGATAGTCTGTGTGAAATTGATGTTTGATTTCTATTTGCAAAATAGTCTACTTTTCACTTTAGTTTTTTTGCTAACATTTTGAAGCATAAACTATTAAGAAAATGCTCATCTTCATACAAATTCTTAGTGACTATTTAACATTGGCCTTCAACTCTTCTTTAATGTGCTATAATAATTTTGAAGCTGTAAAGATTTAAACAATTCCCAGGACATGAATTTTCAAATTATATGAATCTGGAAAGAGCTGTAAAATGTACTACGGTCAAGAAGATATATTTGAAAATATTTAATCATTTTTAAGAGAGAAAAACTATTCCCAGTGTCAAAGAAAAAAAATTCATAAGATTAATGACTGTTTTTGTGTAGTATACAGTACTGGTTTTGCCTAAGGTACTGGTAAGCTAGCAATATTAAGTATTTCAAACTACATTCTTCAA
>NW_017731430.1:2758421-2787765 GCF_001890085.2 Hipposideros armiger
TTTGCTGCTCTTAATTTTTTAGTTAACCAGTAAGTGTACATTTTTGTATTTTTGGTAGTTAATAAAGATGCACTATAATAAGAATATACTTATTCTAATTTGGTATACATTTCACTCCTGGGCTTTGAAAACATGAATTTCTATATTTCAGATTCACAATCGAATAAAGAATGTTCACTTATAAAAATGTATATGAATACATGAAGAAACGTCTCCCCACACATCTCCCCCACACCTTTTTTTCTCTCCCTCCTGTGTTTTCCTTTCAGCCTACAGTCATGGTTAGGTGTCTTCCATCCTTTAAAAACGAAAGCACGCAAACACGTTTTCCCCAGACCCGGGCATCTTATCTTTTTAAGCTCCTTCACCCCCATCTCTTTTCTTCCTCTCTAACGAACTATTAACCAAGAAGCCACACTTGCTTTGTCCACGTTCTCTTTCCAATCACTTATTAACCCTCTGTGTTCTGACTTCTCCACCTAGCACTGATCTGGAATTGCTTAGTCGTGATTTAGTACTTAGCAGACCCCATCCATCTCACTTCTGATGTTTGACCTTGTTTCTCTTCCTGAAATCTTTTGTCCCTTTGCTTCTTGAATTGAGTCCTCTTTCCACTTCCCCTTCATCTTTCTAGTCCCATTTTTCCTAGTTTATTTTACTAGCTCATTGTTTTTTCTCCCCTTCTATTTTGATAACCCCAGGATTTTCCTTTCATTTTCTTCTCATTCTGTATTGTCTTCCTGAAGAAATTCATCTCTGGGTGAATAACTTCAGAGTTCATATGTTCAGAACATGTGTCTTTGCCCAGAACCCCAGTCATATATTTTCACTCTCTGTTTGACATATATAGTGTATGTACTTCAGACACCTCACACCTCACCCTTGAAATATGCATAGAAATACATAGACACACATTTCCATTACAATGACCTATTTCTTTTTCTCTATTTTCTTTCTCCCCATTTGGTAACCTTATCAGTCTCCACTTACTTTTTCCCTCACCACCTTCTTGTAGTCATCCATCAACTTCTAAATTTCAATTTCTAAGCATCAGTTCAGTCTGTCTGCTCTTGCTGGCTCATTGTGATCACCTTAGGTCGGGTCGTGTCCTCATGTTCTCAGTCCAGGACTGTTCTCCCATCTTCTTAACATGCCCAGAGTCCTGTAATGGATGGAGCCAAGACTGAACCCAGTTCTACCTAGTTCTGTTTTTACCACACTCGTGACACTGGTTTTCAAATGAACAATTTGACTATGAAACCCTAGATGTACAAAATCATTTCAGTACTAATTTTCTAATTTTAAATATTTCTTTATAAATTATTTTAAAAGTATGAATTAATAGCCCTAATTGATACAGAATGCATATATGTAAGATTCGCATTCATTAATCATTCATGTATTCAACATACATTTACTAACCACCTGGTCCGTAAGGTGCACGCAGAAAATAGGCCTAAGATACCAGCATGACTTAAATAACTACCCCCGAGCGACTCACAGTCTCATGAAACAGATAAACATGTAGACAAATAGTAACACTGCCGTGTAATAGCTGTTAAGCAAAGGAGTATAACACAGCTTTAGAAGCCCCAAGGAGGAAGGAGAGAATTGAAAGGTGTCAAGACTGTATTATATAAAGCTGGATTGTGAGTAAAGAGTAAGGGTCTGTCTGACAAATAATTGGGAGAAGGCTGTTTTAGGCAGAGGAAGCAATACCAGCGAGAGCAAGGAATAGCAAGTTTTATGACAGGGAACAGTGGGACCAAAGACCTCGGACTTCATGTATACGGGGATTTGCAGGATATGTTTAGACATAGGGATCACGTAAGTGTATTTGTGCTCAGTTAGGTAATTCTAACCATGTGTAGGGCAGAGCAGAAGGATGAAAAATAAAGTAAGGAGACTAGTTAGGCTAGGGCAAAAATGTAGGTGAGAACCCAGACTAAAATATTGACGAGTAAGTAAGAAGGAAGAAAACGTTAACAACTGAACATGATTATATTCTGAAGAATATCCAAACTGTGCATATACATTGAATGTTTGCATCTCTATTTTGTTTTTGTTCTAAACTATAGACGTGGGACGTAGAGTTGGAAAGATCTGCGGAGTCCTGGGCCGAAACTTGCTTGTGGGAACACGGACCTGGGAGCTTGCTTCCATCGATCGGACAGAATTTGGGAGCGCATTGGGGAAGGTAGCTGAAAATGTAACATTGTTTCTGAAAACGGGTGTTTGACATGAGCCGCACATTAACTCATGGTGCCCATTCTCAAAGGCTTAGGGCCTGAAAGGAAAACAAGTAATCACACCAACACGGATACTAAAAAAATTAAAAAATATCGTACGAGAATGATCAGCAGTGTTTGAGACTTACTTTTGCTTTACACCACTGATATAATTTTAATGTCATGGGCACAAATATTTATGATGAATAACTTACACAAACTATACCTCTTTAGCAAACTTGATCAGTCTGTTTGCAATATTTGGTTTTACGTTTTCTCCAACTTTACTTGCTGTTTGTGGTTATTTCATTTCAAATAGATATAGGCCCCCAACATTTCACGTACAGGCATGGTATGATGAAGTGAGAGACTTTAGCTTCCCATATGAGCATGAGTGCAACCCATATTGTCCCTTCAGATGTTCTGGTCCTGTCTGCACTCATTACACACAGGTATGTTTGCGGGATTTTACACTGTATTGCTCTAAGTTGAGTTCGTGTAACTATGAGAGAACTTAGGCTACTGAACTTGTTGTGTCTTTTTTTATGTTTTTTGGTACGGTTATTTAAAAAATTATGTAGTTACTGATGTATGTAGAATATGCTTAGAAATTTCTATAAACAATAAAAGTAGTAATCAGGAAAAAAAAGTCCAAGCACCTACTTAAAAAGACATTATTGCAATGATTTTACATATGGGACATTTTTAATATGGCCCCAATAAATGCCAATGGGGAGACTGTTACCGTCTTCAAATCAGGTGTCATTAGTTTTTATTTTCCAAAGATTAAAAATATAGTTTTATTTACCAGTGACATTTGGTATTTACATGCATACAGCATTTATCTTTTTTTTTTTTTTGTATTCAGTGTTCACATTTGGTATTGGATACGCTCTAAACACTAAAATCACACAACTAAAGCAGATTTGATTAGTGAGCTCAGCATAGATCTGAGTTCCTAGAAGTTCTATGGCTGGTTATTAGTGAATATAAAATGGACCAACTGGTATGCCTTGGCCTGTGATGAGATTAAGATCAGTATTGAACTCCTTAATAACCACTTGTACAATGAAAATATCATGTTGTGTCACAATACACTTGAACACCTAAGTTTTTTCTCCAGGACTCTTTGTTTAAGAGGAGAAATTCTGTCCCTTTGTTAGCTAAGTTTCTGTACAGAAATATTAACACAGAATTCAGGTTTGTGAGGATGTAACTTTTGAATTACTTAGTAAATTTGTATTTTGAAGATGCTTACATTTTGTAGCCTGATAGAGTTACTGAGCTGTAGATCACTTCTTTAAATTGAAATAAGCACTTCCCAACATCTCAGGAAAAATATCCTTGGTGACAGTGCCTCATTTCATTTTGAATGATAAATGTTTGTTTCTCAAATTCAGTTTTGTACATTTTCACTCAGATATGTTGTGTCTGATTTCATCTGAACTTGCTGTTTTTTGAGCCTTTCTTTCCTCTAATGTAGGTTGTGTGGGCAACAAGTAGCAGAATAGGCTGTGCCATTAATTTGTGTCATAACATGAACATCTGGGGGCAGATATGGCCCAAAGCTGTCTACTTGGTGTGCAATTATTCCCCAAAGTAAGTAGACAAAACAATACTTTCATACGTAAATTTTCCTTAACAACAGGAAAATAACTTTATATTCTTGAATTTATTTTTACTTTTCAGTGTGTATTCTTGAGTATATTGTTTGAACTCAGTTTACTTAATATGGCAATAATTTTGGTTGCCTGACGCATAAAATCAGTGCTTAAAAGGAATACAAAGTTGAAAATATGATCTTTGTGAAGATAGGAATTATATTTTTATGCCTTGAGTTTTACTCACTGCACTATTATATTGCATAAATATTTAATAAACTTGGTCTATTAGAGATGAACAGCTATGGATTAACTGAGAAATGCATTTTCACCTGTGTACAGACCATTCAAATGATTACATTGAAAATATTACTTAACCATACTTAGGGTCAAATCTAAGTCTAAAATCTATTTTTATTAAAACAAATGGAATATAGATGAATATCCCATAGCAGAGTTTGGTGTTCTGCAAAAGTTTGATTTTGTAATTTTTAACATTACGCTTAGCAAATTATTTAGTATATCTTCAAAAGAATGAGGCAGCAGTTTATATTTAAATCTAGTAATCCAAAGGACTCTGTGATAAAAGATATCAACATCTTAAATCTACACCTCAAAATCATTACTTTGAAGATTCTTATATAATATTTTGCAATGTATTATAAATTATGCTATTACACTACCTCTTAAAAGAGTGCTTATCATCTCTTTAAGGGGAAACTGGTGGGGACACGCCCCCTACAAACATGGAAGACCCTGTTCGGCTTGTCCTCCTAGTTTTGGAGGAGGCTGTAGAGAAAATCTATGCTATAAAGGTATGTGCTATTATGTTATTCAGTATGGTTAATATTTTAATCCAGCTTATGCATTCACTTATGTTTTCAAAGAGCAGAGTGTTAATTTATTACCCAAACCATTTCCAGAACTCGATTTCAAATATTTTAAAGCCATTTAGAATATTTAAAAAATACTTATAATATTAATGCCCTTTATACCAATATACTATCTTTAAAGGAAAGTTTCATGATTATTCCAGATAGCTTCTAATTCTATTTGGGATTTATCCCAGAGCGACAAGTATATTTACATTCTTGAAAGCCATCTTGATATATTGTTGACTGAGTTGTTTCTATAACTCATCATTTTTAAAGGATTTGGCAGTTTAAAACAATTTATTTTTAGAATTTTAAACGTTTTTGCCAAAATACCTATCTAGGATTCTTGGTTGAACCGTGCTCCATGAATTGTACTGATTCTCTGCTTCTCACTGTAGACTGTCCAATTTCTCATGCCAAAGTAACCAAAAATGTATAATAGTATTATAGAACTATTATGAAAGTAATGCTCTCAAATGCATTTGATAGCCTAAAAAGTGAATATAAATATGGTGTCCTATTTGTAGCACATAAAGAGAAAAAATGTATGACAAAGCTTTGTGAAAGTTGTCATGCTTTCGTTGGGCATCCAGGTAACCTTTTTTACTCCCTTGTACTTTTTCTGAATGATGACTAAATGAAGATTAATGTAGACTGAGTGTATTATAAGATATATGAATAAATACAGCCGTTGTCAGTACTCATAAGGAGGTGTCTCTTTTTTTTTCTTTAATGACTCAATGCTCATTAGCTATAATGAGCAGACATGAAGTGACCATATATTTCACTCTGTTACATGTGCCATTTTTAATTCCTGGAAGCATTTTTTCATTGTGTGAGTCTGTTTTCAATTCTCTTTACCCCCAAACCTCCTACCGACTTGCCCCTTCACCAGTGGCCACTATATTTTACTAAAATTGACTTTCCTCTGACTTCATACTTCTCTTTCTAGGCTCTAAGTTCTTAGACACAATAAAAATAACACAACTCTCCAAAATGTGCCAGGATCAAGCCTTTGATGTAACCCAACCTGGAAAAATTTTAAATTCAAAGTTTGAAATTATTCTCCATTGTCAAGGTTAAATTTCTGCACATTGAATTACCTTCTGAAAGAGAAAAACCTTTCCAGGGAAACTGATATTGTAATAAATAACAAGGGCATAGCAATCTTTCTTTAGGGTACATTTTTCTTTTTATGGGAGAATTTTAAATGTGATCCTTCCAAAAATATTACAAATATGATTTCATTTGGGAAAACAAATTCAAATTCACTAAGCCCCCCGTCTTTACTGGATGACTGTGTAGACTGTATAGTGTCAGTATGAAAATCATTGATATAAACAAAGTTTAGAAATGACTCCATTTAATATTAATCAAACGGTAGCATCAATTAAATCAAGGCCTCAAAGGCTTATGGGTATGTTTCATTTACTCCAATGCAGTAGATAAGATCACCACCTTAAGTCAAAACCTGTGCCAAAAAACAATACTGATTTTTCTAATTTAAATGATAGACCTTCACTTGCCTGTTGTCTATCACTTGCCTGTGAAGGTCTATCATTTCTGATAATTCGTGCACATTTAGAAGGGGATTCATATTTCTTAACTCTGTCCTAACAGAAGGATCAGACAGGTACTACACTCCTCGAGAAGAAGAAACCAATGAAATCGAACGGCAGCAGTCACAAGCACACGATGCCCACGTTCGGACGAGAGCTGATGATAGTGACACAAACGAAGTCGTCAGCACGCAGCAAATGTGTAAGGCTTCTTCTGCATTATTTACAAAAATGTTAAAGTTCCCATAGGTGACATATCCATCTATAGTTTATTAGCTTTAATATTTTTAGAATGGTGAAAGCTTGGCATTAGGCTAAATGTGAAGAATTACAGCAGCTTTTACATTCTCTAATTTATTTTGGTACTTTTTTTTTCCTTTTAGCTCAAATTGTTTCCTGTGACATAAGATTAAGAGATCAGTGCAAAGGAACAACCTGCAATCGGTAATGTTTATTATTGTTCTTAAAATTAACTTGCAAACTATAAGAAAAATTGTCAGTTTATACTGACATGCAGAGAAACTAAATTTTGTTTCCAATTGCTTTCATTTAGATATGAATGCCCTGCTGGCTGTTTGGATAGTAAAGCTAAAGTTATTGGCAGTGTACATTACGAAATGGTAAGGATTATAAATATAATTGTTCGGGGTAGAGTTCTTTCATATAATATTTGATTTTTTTAATGTGAAAAATAATTTATGTATCGATACTTCATTTGTTTAAAGTCATATAAATAGCATCTAGTTGTGTTTGATGCAGAGCTCTAATATTTTAACATATTTTTCTCCCCTTTTCACCAAGCAATCCAGTATCTGTAGAGCTGCAATTCATTATGGTATAATAGACAATGATGGTGGTTGGGTAGACATCACTAGACAAGGAAGAAAACATTATTTCATCAAATCCAGTAGAAATGGCGTTCAAACAATTGGGTAAGTACCCGAATGATCTTTTGGACCAGATGATTTTAAATTGTAACAATGAAGTAATAGATTATTTTAGAGCAAAGCATAGAAGACGCTGATTTATCACAAGAGAACCTGGTAATTTTCAGTTCATTTCAGCTAGAACATTTCCAGAGACAAAAAGAAGAAAAAGTATCTACATTAAAGTTGAACCCTTTTACTTACAAAGAGCATGCTGAAATTCCAAATGTTCTAGAGTTTCATCAAGAATGTACAGATTTACAGTTATTTCCAGTGTGAAGCAATACACTTTTCAGGTATATCAGAAAATACTGCAGAGAAGGCTAACTGCTCTGTTTAGTTTATTTCCTGCAATAGTAACTTTGTTAATAAGATTAATAGATAAAAGAACATTTTGAAAAGTCTCTAAATATGTAATATACTATGTCACCTTTCTTTTGCCTATTTAAATGTAATTTAACCCAACATAAAAGAATTGGTTACCTTTTAAAATGTTTCTCATGTTAAAAACAATAAATATGTTATTCTAAAACACTGTGTATTTTCATATATATTCTACAAAAAGTAGAAAAATGTGGGTTTTGGAAATATCTTTGTAGTGTCTCTTGCTTCTATGTAAAAAACAAAACACAAAAAAACATTATTTAACCTCATATGGAATGCCTTTTCTTAGGAAATGTGACATAATTTCTTTCTTTTGTAAATACACAATTGCATGAAATTCCACAGTAAAGTTGGAATTCATAATAAGAATTTATTATCTCTTGCAAACTGGTAGAATAATCTATAGACACAGTTTTGTTAGAAGACTTGAGATATATTCAGCCACTAGCCATTACTCTCAAGTGAAAGTTTTACAGAAATATTTATTGACTGGTTCATTCAGCAAATATTTATTAACTACCTTGAGTAAATAATAAATATTAGTTATTAGTTTTAGAAAGCCAAACACTGGGTGCTCGATTAAAAAAACATTTATCCTATTATTTACTTTCTTCTCTTAACCTGGTTTCTGACTATGTTTATTATGGAAACTCGCTTGAAATTTGCAGGAAGCATTATACTAAAAGTACCATCACAAATAAGCTTTACCTTTTGCAATAGATGTTTTTCAGAAAATCTGGATGTAGATAAGCCAATCAAAAATTTGATATATAATGGTATACCTATTCTTATATTCATGTTTTTTTTTATTAGTGAGGAGCAATAATTCATTTATTGTAGAGATTTTACTAAATACTAGGTGGAATGAATAATGCACACAATCTTTTGAGGTACTTATTATTTAGTAGTCTTGTTACAACACTATCTTGTATTTATTGTTGTAAAAGGTTAAATAATTTGTTTCCATGGTGATAAGGAATTGATATACTGATAGTTTTAATTTTAATAGGAAACAAAGATACAGATATAAATGTATATTATTTTGTATTATCTATAAGTTTTTGAGATTGATAATGAAAAAAGATCATTTTCTAGTAGTAAGAATGGTATTGATTTAATACAGACTTAAAGGTAACAGGCATTCAGCATAAATAGGTGATGTATTCTTCTATTACTCCTTATTTAGGTATTTAAATAAAAATAATGTTTAAGACAAAAAA
This sequence comes from Hipposideros armiger, assembly GCF_001890085.2. NCBI lineage: Eukaryota > Metazoa > Chordata > Mammalia > Chiroptera > Hipposideridae > Hipposideros > Hipposideros armiger. Next base: position 2,767,215 of record NW_017731430.1, read on the forward strand.
TATTCATAGACCTAAAAAAATGCCATTAGCTATGTTGATAATCATGCATATAAGAAAATGATTGACATTTGTTTGTTTTCATTTTCAGCAAATATCAGTCGGCTAATTCCTTCACAGTCTCTAAAGTAACAGGTTAGCACTTTCTTTTATCTTATTTTTTTGCTACTATGTTGTATGTTACTGTTTGCAAAGAATTTGCTTATTGTCATGTGCTTTAACTCCTCAGTTCAGGCTGTCACTTGTGAAACGACTGTGGAACAGCTCTGTCCATTTCATAAGCCTGCGTCCCATTGCCCAAGGTAACACTTCCTAAAGTTTCTTTCTTTTTTCACCAGTGAACTCAGAAGGTGCTCTTATCCTGTGATAAATGTTTTTTGCCTGAGCTTGTGGTGTCTCTAGGACTCAAAGGGTGTGTGGTCTTGAGCTGCCAAGCAGCGGGAAGCAGTGGGACATCAGAAATGACACGCACCCCAGGCTCGCTTAGTGCTTTCTCCAAATGCCAGAGTGCCTTCTGCTTTCCTTAATAGCTGGCTTGTGCACATACCCTGTATGTTCACATGTGCCACGAAGAGTTCTGCCCTAGCCTGCTCGGGCTGCTACAAACACAGATGAATGATATGCCAAATATTTTTGTCCCCTTCCTGGAGCTTTGCTAATTGTGCTCTTATAAGGCTCACAGATTTAATTAAAGTCATGGTGTGTTTTATAATCTTAGATATATTTGTAGACTTTTTTCAGATATCTCAAACCCCTGTACTTACAGACTGTATTTTTCTAGAGAGAAGGGACATATTGCTAGGGGAAGCTGCTAAATTTTAGCATTCTGATATGGTGAGAAAAAGCAAAGATTTTAGAAATTTTCATTTATACGTATTTATTAAATACCAACTATAGACCATTACAATGCAAGGCCCTATCTCAGCCATGTGGCTGGGTTTCTGAGGACTAACTGTAACTAATAAGGATCATTGGGGAGCATTTCAGCCTCCCTCTAGGAGATGCTCAATAAACGGTAATTTTATATTTGTGGAAAAATTTTTAGCAATATTGTTCCAAAAGGAAAAGATCATGCAAGTAAAATGTTAGTGAATAAGTTTTCTATTTCTTGGCTTGTTACATAAAGGGAAATACCTCCCCACTAAATGAAATGATATGCATTTTAAAAATTTAATTGTTGCTGTCACCAATATAACAAATTAGTGGAAGTAATGATTTATGGATAATTTTCACCTTATTTACTCTGGAAGTCTCTCCCTTCCCATTTTCTTTGTTAGACTAGTGAAACAAAGGTTTTGTTCTTTTTTTCCTCATAAGATTTTAAATTGTTTCATAAATTAAGCCATAATGGTATTATTTCTATGGTATTTTATAACTTTTAGGGAACCGTATGATTGGTACATTCATTTTAGCATTTTACATCACTTAAATAAGTTGAGACATAGATATATTCTAGGGAAAAATGCCAAGAGCAGGTAAATTAAAGGAAATTAGCCCAAAACGAGCATGAAGAAACAAGGTTTACCTGGATGCTGTGTTCTTGAGAGGTTCTATAGCTGGTAGAACAGCCCAAAATAAACTATCTCTAATATTTAGTACCATAGCCTTGTAGAAAGAGTGTGTGTGTGTGTGTGTGTGTGTGTGTGTGTGTGTGTGTGTCTGTGTTATTGGAAATCTTACCCCATTTTACATATATCTAGAAACACGTATTTAAAATCTGTTGCACGCTCACATTGTAAAATCAGGTGTCATTAAAATGTGTCAGCATTTGTATTCAAAGCTTACAAGCAAATTGTAGATAAGGGACTTTTACTAGATCACTATTATATATTCTCAGTAGTGTGTAACAAGGTATTAAAACCAGAGATTGGAATGCAAACAAGCAAAAACGTCCCCCAGTCTTTCTCTGACCTGAAATTACCTGAGGAGAAACTAACTCAATTTCGAGCTACTGACCTTGGCCTTCTACAAACCAAGTGCTGAAAATAAGGTGAAGTTCAAGCCTGCACAGCATGGTGCTAAAGGCAGAGTAGGTGGCTTTACCACCACAGGGTGGGCGCTGAAGGCCCAATTGCTCCCTAGTACAAGGATCAAATTTCACAGTCAGTGGGGACACCCTTCCTCCTAAACCCCCAACAGTGTCTTTTACAAAAATCACCTTCAAATCAAAGTTATAAAAACTCAGATTCATTTATTACTGCTATGTAAATGGTTCTGGTTTACATGTTATAGAAAGTATAAATACTCTAGAGTGCACAGTGTTATGCAAATTTTAGAAATAAGAAACTGAAATAAGAAATGTAGCAATTTCTTAAAAGCTATCTGAAGGAAGATCTGCTTTCATTGGGAAAGGTAGTTGCCAATGAAGTTTTTCAGAATTTTTAGGAAAATCATCAGTGCTTTCATCAGACAATGGTTTTTCTGTAGTGGTTTTCGTTGAGACCGATTTACTATGTAAAGCAAATTATGTTTTTTTTTTCCAGTTTTATGCATGAGAAAGAGAGAGAGAGAGAGAGAGAGAGAGAGAGAGAATGAATGAGCACAGAACAGCCAATCGATTTAAAAAAAAAAGTGCCACTTGACAGTTTCTTTAATTCTGGGAGTGGATTTTTTTTTAATATCATGTGATTGGTTGAACACTGATAATTGGACCCTATGTTTAAATAAAAAGTGTCAAAATGTTTTTTTAACATTAGCTAAGCCAGTCAGATGTCAGTGAGGCAGGCTGTAGGGTATCTGGAGAAACAACATTCCACGCAGAGAGCAAATAAGTGCAAAGGCCCCAAGGAGTAACCCTGAGACCACTGTGAATTGCATCTCGATGAAAGCGGACGAGTGGGAGATAAGATCAGAGAGGAAACGCAGGACAGATGGTGCATGGCTTACTGACCACTGCAGGGGTCTTGATCATTTGTGCTGAATGAGATGGAAGGCCACTGGAGTACTTGGAGCAGAGGGATGCTATAACTGGACTTGCGTGCTTCAGTATAAGTGTGTGGGAGAACGTAGATTGGAGGGGGCAGAGTGGGAAACAGGAATCCAGGGTTACAGTGATGAGGTGCTTAGGAGAGCTCTGCTTTGGGACATATTTTAATTTATAGTCAGTAGAAATTGCTGGTAGGTTGAAAGTAAGGTGTGAGAGAAGGAGAGGGATTGAGGATAGAATAAAGGTTTTTGGCCTGAGCACCTGGAATAATGGAGTTGCCATGTATTGTAGGAAGCCTACAGAAAGAACATATTTGGGGGCTGGGGGTGGAGATTAGGAATTTGGGTTCAAACATGCGAAGTTTGAGATGTTTCTTAGATCTAAGTGGAGATACGAAATAAGCAGGAGGACGTAGAAATTTATTACTGAGACATGTCAACTATTGATGTAAATTTGGAAATCAACAGTTTATAGTTGATAAAGTAAAACCGTGAAACTGGATGAGATACCGAAGATGTGAACATACAGCAAAGAAATTATGAGATGTATGAGTCGAGCAATGATTCAAACTTTCAAAGTTGCCCGTTTCCAAAATTCTGCTGACACAGTGGGTCCAAAGTTCCCAGATACTTCAAGATGCTTCCTGATTCTTCTTTCTGCTTTGAATCCCTACGTTAGAAAGCTTCCTGGTTAATTTTTTTGAAAAAGAAAAACACATTTGTGCCCAAAGCTCGAAGTGGATAGCAAAGCACAAGCAATTGTGTCTAATGCCTGGCTTTTACAACTGACCTACTTCAGAAGAAAAAAAAAAAATGAACAGGGCTCAGAATGCTGAGTTTGCTATTGTGTGTGCATGTCTGTAGTCTTACTAATAAGAAAAACTGAAGTAACCAGCTACTTAATATTTGTAAATATTTATTTTTTCAGAGTATACTGCCCTCGGAACTGTAGGCAGGCAAATCCACATTATGCTCGAGTAATTGGAACTCGAGTTTATTCTGATGTAAGTATCCTAATTTATGCAGCTCTCAGCATTTGTGTGTGTATGCATAGGTTCCATGCATATATATGCAGACACACATTTAAATGTGTATGTGTACATTTATATACCATATTCCCTTTTATCCCACTTTCCACATTTTTTACTTTCTGTTACTAGCGGCCAGCTATGGTTCAAAAACCTTAAATGGAAAATTTCAGAAATACACAATTCATAAATTTTAAATTGCATGTTGAGTAGCGTGATGAAATCTCCCGCCACCCTGCTCTGTCCCACCTGGGAAGTGAATCGTCCCTTTGTCCGGCATCTCCACGCTAAAGACACCCCATTGGTCACTTAGTAGCCGTCTGGGTTGTCACATCAACTGTCACAGTATCACAGTGCTTACGTTCAAGTCACCCTTGTTTTACTTCATAAGGGCCACAAAACACAAGATTGGTGATGCTGGCAATTTGCATATATCAAAAAGAAGCTGTGATGTGCTTCCTTAAGTGAAAAGTACATACAATGAGATATTCTGAGGACAGGGACAGAGAGACAAAGAGAGAGAGACGGATCACATTCACATAACTTTTATGACAGTATATTGTTATAATTGTTTTATTATTGTTAATCTCTTACTGTGCCTAATTCATAAATTAAATTTTATCATAGCATGTATGTGTAGGAAAATACATACCGTATTTGCCGGCGTATAAGACGACTGGGCGTATAAGACGACCCCCTAACATTTCCACTCAAAATACAGAGTTTGTTATATACTCACCGTATAAGACTAGCCCCTCTTCCGCACACCTTCCACACACCAAATAAAAGGTAAAACAATATCAGATTTGATTTCAACATTTATATTTATATTCAAATGCTTATGACATGCAGGAAAACTGTCACAAGGCTGTATGTAATCAAACATATACATAAATCGCGATTCGCGATTTTGCACTATCATACTGGGTGTATGGTCGGCTGTGTGCGATTTTGCGAGTGTGGTAAAATCGCATAACAGCAAAATCGCACACAGCCGAGCATACACCCAGCAGCACTGCTGATGCCTGAACGGTATGTGGAATGAAGTGGGCGGGCATCGGGAGGCCACTATGGCACGGGGCAAGCACTATGGGCAGTCTATCTGAAGTGTACCTGGCGTATAAGATGACCCCCCACTTGGAGGCATATTTTTCAGGGCCAAAAAATCGTCTTATACGCCGGCAAATACGGTAGGTTATAGAGGGTTTGGTACTATCTGTAGTTTCAGGCTTCACTGGGGGTCTTGGGATGTATCCTCCACGGATAAGTGAGGATGACTGTACAGAATAAGGAAACCGATTCTGTGCTGACATACATATTCTCAGAATAACCATCAGTCACAATGAAACATTGAATATCCACATGTAAACATGAGTGCATAACAGTTTAAGTTGACTAAAATTGTCTTTATATCCTACCATATGTCTTACATCAGACACTTAATGAAATAGTCTGGAGGCACTCTAGGAAGGAAAATGCATTTTGCTTCTCTTCAGTTTTCCTTTTGCTTCTTCAGTATTTGAAGTATAAACTGGATAATTAAGAATTTGCTGAATGTATGAACAGCATCTTCACTGCCAAAGAGGCATTTAAAAAGTCGCATAGAATCAAAAACAGATAACATACAAAAGGAAGCCAGTTGAGGGGATGTTAATGGACGACATTCCTGGGACTGGACGACATTCCTGGGACTGGACGAGGGATATTAGCTGTGATGGCTTCAGAATGGACAAGTGCTTTGGAGCCAGGTTGGACGTGTGAGTTGGTAAAAAGGATGAAGGGACATACTCTAGGTGGATGAATGGCATCTACAAACACATGGAGCTGAGAGCACGTGAGCTGCAATCAAGCCCAGCACAGCGGTTTGCTTGTCTGAGCTGGTGAGAACCGCAGCTAAAAGAGGCTGCAGCCAATTTACTGTGAGGGGTAGAGACACCCAGCCCTTGAAATGTGTAAGTGGAGAGTCTGATGCACGTTGATGAATTTAGATTGTACGTGGCAGACATTTAGAAGCCATCACGATTTCTAAACCAGAGTTTAAAAAACCAACAGGAAATATACTCTGATCCACGCAGGCAGTAGATTACTATGGAAATATAGTTATGAAAAGAAGCCTGAAATATGTATATCACCACCTTATTTCTCTTGGTGAGTTCATTTGGGTCCAGGTTTCTTTCGATTCAGCTTTACCTTTGAAATGATTCTCTAAATCTAATTTCTCTCCCAAGTTCCAGCTTTGCAGTATTCCTATCTGCAGCTTAAATACCCTGCTGCTATCTTAATTTGCTAGTCCTCACGTTTGTTCCTATCTTCTTTTTTTGTTTGTTTAAAAACATCCTTTTTCTCATTTTCTGTCTGTCAAAGTCACAGTCATTCTTCACATCCTAAATCATTGCCACTTTCATGTGAAGTGTGTATCGCTAGGTCTCCTAATTCAAGGATAATGTCGCCCTTCTTTTAACCCTATTACTTTGGTTTTTGCCTTTAGCACTTAGCCGGTTCTGTTAAGTATTATGATTGTTTCCCCACCTTTTTTATTAACTTTGAAGTCCCTTGAAGAAAGCACCTGGGCAATTCATGCATCATTTTTTTCATCAACAATTTGATGTGTGCCAAGCTATGAACAGGACAGTCTTCCTGACTTAACAGAACTTCGAGCACAGTAACATCAGAAACTAAGCAAACACCTTGCACATAAATATTTATTGAAAAAAATAAATGAATGAGTGTATATGAATGAACATATCTAGAATCATCTGAGATTTCCAAAGAAATCATTCTTTCAGCATTATCCTTTTAAGCACCAAAAGTTTCAATTTTAGTTATGTCTGGTGAAAATCTTTCAAAAATATCCTACCCACTTCTATACCAATAAGCTATTTCTTTGCTAGACTGATGGGTTTGTTAGAATTTATATCCTGAGATCATTTTATCTTCCTACTTCAATGAAATGGGTAGGTAATTGTGTATTATTATATAGGTCCTTTTGAGAGTAAGTTGGAAATATAAAGGTTACTGTTACTTTTAAGTGCAGACGGAGTCACAGATTCAATCATTGTCTGTCAGCCTGCCCACCCCCTATGAAATACATTACCTCTTTAAATACCAGATGTGAAGAGATGAGAACTCATCTACCAACATCCCTCCTTTCTCTCCCTCCCCCATCCCTACCTTACCCTCTCTTCTTCTTTCTATCTTTCCATTTGTAGAGGTGCAACTTGTACATTTTCTTGCTTTGCTTTCATTTCCCATTTGTGACAGAAGTTAATTTCTGCATTCATTAAAAAAGTTCCACTGTTTTCCAGATAAATTCTTTTTTTTTTCTCTCATGATATATTAATTGTTATAAAGTGCGGGCATGAAAAGAAAATGTCTTCTGACCTTTGAGCTCTTGTAGGAATGCTTGCTGACTACATAGTTATGGGCAAAATAATAGTTTCAAAACATACTAAGTGCTTGGATTTGGTGAATTGTTATTTCTAAGCACTTTCACTGCCTTGGGGAAAATACCGACAATACCTTTTTAACAGAGCAAAATAAATGCTGAAATGTGTCCAGAATTAATTTTAATTCCATCTGTTATGAGCCATGTTGGATATAAATATTCAGCAAGGGACATTAAATGGTGACTAGAATGCCTCCTGAAAGTCAGGATGTGAGGTTTTAGATATATAGCATTTGGTAATGGAGCCAAAACACGAAAAGGATTAAACAGCTTGATACTTGGGCTCTCTGATCTAATAAACACTGACTGATGCCACAAGGTTCAGAGCACAGTCATAAAGCAAGGCCATGAAACACGCACACGCTTATGTGAACTTTAAAAAGCACGTTAGGTCACTCACATGTGCATCCAGATAAGAACACACCAGTGGGATCAGAAAAGACCTGTGGGGACATGGGGTGCCTCACTTTGTACTGAAAGTTCCTTTCAATTTGTGGGATTTCTTCAGGTTGTACTCCGCGAGTGACCAATTTCCGTGGAATATTTGTATTAAAGCAAACGTTAAAATCTGGAGAAGACTTTGATGGGCCCAAAGAGTTGACTTCTAGAAGTTAATAGTTTTACAAATTTGAAAGTGTTGGGCCTGAAACAATAACTTTCTCCTCCATAGAAAATCCCACTCAATTCAGATTATGTACTTGGCACAATGTAATCACAGAACTTGCCTCGTACCTCATGTCAGTCCATTCAAACTAGAGTGGCAGACATGCAAACCTAGGTGGAAGCCATGATTGGTCTTCATTTTTTCTTTTGTGGGTACTCTCTGGGGCCAATTTCCTGTGAGTAGAATATATTATTTAATAGGAAAAACTTCACATTTAATATATGCCTATATAAGGACTGTGGATATATACAGAGCTGTGTTTGAGTTGTTTGTAAGTCAAAGCTGAAGATAATAGAGATACAGGTAATCCTGCCTGTGAACACTGGGTCAGAGTGATTCCAGTAGAAACCAGCAAAGGTTGAAATTTAAGAATGATACGTAGGCCCCTTGAAGAGATAAAAGAGACTCATTTGCATGCCATTGTTTCAACAACAGAAAAAGCCTGTTGTCTGGACAGACAAGCGTTTGTTTGATTGGACGGTAAAGGGATCTTACCATTGCAGCCACTCTTCAGATCTGTCTTCAGACTTGCGCAGAACTGCCTTTAACTTTGCGACTTTTGAAACATCCCTGTATGCCCATCATCCTGCATCTGCTCATTGAGTGTCCCCGTAGAGACAGATGGCAGTGACGTCCGTCCATCAGAAGCGTAAGCTGGGCACTGAGCAGGAACTGCCTAATGGTTGGCTCTTCCTTGTACCTCCAGGTGTCCAGTATCTGCAGAGCAGCGGTACACGCCGGCGTGGTTCGAAATCACGGGGGTTATGTTGACGTTATGCCTGTGGACAAAAGAAAGACTTACACCGCTTCTGCTCAGAATGGCATAATCTCAGAAAGGTGAATTGAAGTGCTCTCTCTATCTCTCTCTCTCTCCCCTTTTATGCTTGCTTAAAAACCAGCTTCAGGATGGGTTTGAAGTTGCGTCTGAGCCAGAGCATTTCCTTTGCCCACTGTGTAATGGTAGGTTTTCCAGGGATGGGGGAAGCTGCAGTACCAGAGGTGCCTGCCTCCTGCAGGCTTATAAAAATCAAAGTGAAAATCGGATAGAGTCAGAGCCACTCTTTTGTTAATTGATCTTATAATAAGGAAATATCATTCATCCTCTGTTGGATTTTCTGGATTAAGTTTTTATATGTAATTCTTTCTAGGTGAACAAGGCACTGAACATTTCTCTAAGCCAGTTATCTGATAAAGTATTTGACAGAAACAATGAGTTGGATTTTTCCCAGAACCAAATGTTCTTTTTGATTGGCTGTTGGATGCCTAATGTGATATAAATGAACTCTTTCAGGTCGTCTCATAACATCTGGCCCATTAGTTTATATATTTTGGTGGCTTGAGAAAATTCATGTGACTTACGTTATGAAATATTAATGAAAGAACCTAGCAAGACTTTTCAAATCACTGGTACTTGTGGAAGTAATATTAAGTCCCAAGTATTTTGTATAGATAGAGGAAAACCCCTAATTTTTAGGTATGTACGAGTTCTTCAAATTGTTATTGGAAGAGTCACATGTAAAGTTTCTCTAAAGGACACCAAAGGAGATACCATGCAGGGTGTCTGCCTTCCACGTAACCATCTGTGTGCCATCTTCATAAAGAGACAGATTTGCATTTAGCATGTTTTCAGATGAAACTCTATCAAGAGGCCATTACTGAGAAGGTGACTTTTCTACAACCTGGCATATGGTCTTCCTAAGCAGATATGATGTACAAAATAGATTCTCGAGTTAGCGATTCTGATATGAAGTTTTATAAGTTAAACTGAGTGAGATGGTCTCATTTACCTGTCATATTTCTTAATTTTTTTAAAACAATAAGAGGGTAGGTGATAGCCTAAGAAAACTGAGAATAATTGTGTTTGAGAACCTGCTGTGAATTTTCCACATGCTGCTGGACACTTTAAGTATATTAGCTCAGTTCTACCAACTGCCCTATAAAGTCGATTCTTTAAACCCTAATTTATAGACTCAGAGAGGTTACGTGATGTGCCGAAGGCCATATACCTAGTCAGTCTCAGAGCTCGGGTTCAGCACTAGGTCTGTAGGCTCAGAAATATGCATTTTCCCAGTGTATCACTGTGAACAAAGAAAAAACACACCAAACACACTCACTTTCTAGGGCACTTAGTCTGTGTCCTATACATAAAAATAAATGGCTTTGGAGTGGCCACCTGCTTGTATGAGAAGTCTGGCATGTGTTTGCTGTGTGTGCACATTTGCGACATCCTCATCCGTTGTCACTCTAAATTGCTCCCCTTTTCTTGTACATGAATAAATATATAAAAGGAATTGCACTTTGTCTCCCTCTTAGCATTTATTGTGTTGGCCTCTGAAGCCTTTTTGGTTATTAAGAAGATAAAACTTGATGCAAAAAATGTAAAGACTTCAACAGTTTAAATTTGATTAGACTACATAATGATTAATGGCATTATTAGTCAGTTTTAAATATTAGGCATTTAAACAAAACATACCTTGATTGATATTGCCAAGTAAAATATAAATAATTTATGAAAGGATAAAATATATGGTTCTGTATTGCTTTTAACTTCTGTTTAAAAATACCTCCAAAATAAGATTGAGTGCTCTCTCTCTCTCTCTCTCTCTCTCCCTCTCCCTCTCTCTCTCTCTCTCTCCCTCTCTCTCTCTCTCTCTCTTTCTCTCTCTGTTTTCATTTTAGTAAAAATATTCTTAGGACCTTTCAGATTTGACTGTTAAATTTCTCACTAAGATTTTTCTTGAAACCATAGATGTTAAAAATATTAATAAGTATGATAATAGTAAAATTTAAATTTTGTCAGACTTAGGAAATGATAGCTAGTACTGTAGAGTATTGCTCAAGTATCACCGTCTTGTTAACTCGCAGTTGACTTTTAACCATGCCAGTCAGTAGTAAACCTGGATCAATATTCCCCCAGTAAAACCACATGTCAGCTGCCTAAATCTGCTTCATTCAAGTCAAAGGTGGTGATAAAAAAAAACAAAAAAACATGATCTGGAATCCGTGAGGTTCTATATAAAATACTATTATTACCGCTGTGCACCTTAAATTTCTTTAGTAAACTTGCAGCTCAGCATACAACCGAGATTTAAAGAATTATATCATCCTCATTCAGGCTTTCCAACAACTATAAATTATAGCTGCCTAAGCAAGTTGACCATCTGGATTCGTAGAGCTGCTTTCTTGACTGTCATAGGAAGGCATGATTGATTTGAGGGGTTGCATGTGGAGATGACATCAATATCCTTTTTGTGTTTTTCCAGCTTACAGAATCCCCCAGGAGGAAAGGCATTCAGAGTATTTGCTGTTGTGTAAAACGGAACACTTGGAAGGGGAGTGCAGAGACTATTCCAAATGTCGTATTTCTGAAGTTTGTATAAAACTGTAACATTACTGTACAGAAGATATCAACTATTTTCAGCCCTCCCCCCCCCCCCGCAAAGTGCCAAATGCATATAAATCTCCGCAGACAAAGTCTGTAAAATAAAACATGGGACATTATTAGCTTTGGAAAAAGTAATGAATATGTAATGGTTTTAGAAATCCTGTGTTAAATATTGCTATATTTTCTTAGCAGTTATTTCTACAGTTAATTACATAGTCATGATTGTTCTACTTTTATATATTATATTATATGGTGCTTTGTATATGCCACTAATAAAATGAATCTAAACATTGAATGTGAATGGCCCTCAGATAATCATCTGGTGCATTTAAAAATATTAATAACAAAGATAGTATCTCCAGAAATTAAAGTAACCATGTTATAACATTTCCCCCAGTTTAATGCTATGTCATTACCTACTCTAAATAATCTCCAGTTATTTTCCACTTAATACCTGCATAGTTTTTCTCCTCTAAGTGTAGGCATAAAGGATGTTAAGTCCTGATACTGTACTTCTTATGTTTGATTCCTTGTGAATGGCCTGAAGAATAAATGGAATGAAGTCAGAGGGGCTTGTATGAAAACATTCCTAGAGATTATATAATAAACAAAAGGGTACGCATAGGCAGCCAGTGCTTTCCATGTATTGTTCAAACTGGGGTCACGCATTTTCTTTTGTATCCTGGCAAATACTCCTGCAGGCCAGGAAGTATAATAGCAAAAAGTTTAACAAAGATGAACTAAGGTATTGCATCACCATTGCCACTGATTTTCTTAATGGTAAATGGCTGTGTGTATAATTGTTGTCATATTATGGTACCTATAATGGTGATATATTTGTTTCTATGAAAAATGTATTGTGCTTTGAGAATAAAAACCTGTAAAATGTTAATTTTGGTATTTTTTTTCTGCTGATGAATTTACTCTTTTCCTGTAAACATATTAAAATTAATCATGTTTCAAAGTATTATTTTCAGTCTTCTTTGCATCCTTATTTTGATTTAGAAATCACTTTAAATTAAAAAAATTATTGTAAGTCTTTTAAATTTGAGTTAGTGGTAAGGGGGGAGGGGGTGGTAGATGAGGGAAAAGGGGGTCAAATATATGGTGATGGAAGAACTGACTCTGGGTGGTGAGCACACCATGTGATATATAGATGACGTATTACAGAATTGTACACTTGAAACATAATTTTACTAACCATTGTCACCCCAATAAATTTAATAAAAAATTGAATTAGTGACATTAATAAAACAACATCCGTAATATCAGAAGTCTGCAAAGTCAACCTGATTATTTAGGTATTTGTATGTGAGAGAGAAGACAATTATAAGTTTAAAAGCATTATATTAAGGGAAAATTTGTATAAAATAAGAGAGATTTCTAAACGAGAAATAATCTGAAAGATAAAAGTGATTATAAAAGAGCGGACAAGACAATAGATACTTCAAATATTTTTAGAAAGTAAATGAGTAGGTGTTTAGGAGCAGATAAAAGAGATAAATTACATGTAGCAATCAGGGAAAGCAAGTGAGATGGATAATTCAAAAAAGGGGGACTCACATAAACAGCTGCTGGAGAGCAAATTGTGAAAAAACTAACATCATGATCAGTTACCAAGTATTGGCCAGGAATTAAATGGTTCAAAACATAGGTAATAAAAGCTTTAGCATTTATAGCAAAGCTTTAGCATTTATAGCAAAATTTCAAAGCCTAAAGCAGATTTTTGTGGAAACATTTTGTCCTAAAAGACATTACGCCTTCTTAAATAGCATGACTGAAATGTAAACTTTACAGAGATTCATCCTCTATTTCACTGCTCCCCCAGTGAGGAAGCCCCATCAATTCTGTCAGGAGTCTATCTGTCCCTAGTTTAGATGCTCATCATCAACTTCCCATATTATTTTGATGTCTCCAACTGGACCTTCCTCATTTTGTTCCTCTCAATTCCTTTTCAATTCATCCTTAATTTTCTCACTGGAATTATACTCTCCTACAAGTTGCCATTATTTAAGAAAACCAAACCATCTTATAAAAGCATTTAAAGACCTCTAGTCTTGTCCCATGTTGCTTTTCTATGATCTTATACATAAGGTGTGGTCTTTTTACGCTTCAGTTACTCACCTGAAAATGGGACAAATAATACCTCACAGGGATTGCCCTAAGAATTACTTGAGGTGTGATGTACAATGTACTTAAAAGATCATCAAACACATAGTACGTGGTTAATATATGTTCATTTTTGTTAATATATAACTATTTTTGTTGTTGACCTTGGGGAAGCTACACATCTATTACACTTATCCTTCAGCACTTAACCAAAAGTGAACTCCTACAGGAATTTCCCTGCAATTATCCTGGAAAGAATTAAATAATGCTCTTTAATATGCTCTTTTAATTTGATCATATTAATTTTTAAATTTGCCTTGTATTATATTTAGTTCCTTAAACTTAAGGATAAGCTCCTTGAGAACAGTAATATTCTTTACAGATATCTCTGCTCCAGAAATAGTTACTTTTATCCTCCATAAATGGTGGGTCAATATTACTAAATGAATATTCAACAATCCCTGACTATATTTTTGATGACATAAGTGAGCATATTATAGTAGCAAAGATAAGATATTATAGCTAATGAAAGTAGTTTATTGATAAACATTCTAAATGTGGATTTAAAACAGATGTTAATACTTATAAAATAGTGTCAACATCATTATTTTAGCTTTCCAAGTTTACCAGACCACTTTTTAATTATTCCTTTAATCTGTATTTAATAAAAGCAATCTCTTTATTTCAAGCAAGGCAGAATTCTTCAAAAAATTATCTCCCAATCTGTTAGTTCATTGGTATATTATAGGGTATACTTTTCTACTCAATATTTTATTTTCAAATCTTGATGTGTTCTAACATTTCTAATATTTTCTAATATTTTTAAAGAGCACAGTGAGCTAAGCAAAGAACTAGAGCTATTCTTTGCAGACATAGCAAACTTCAGATTTGGGGGTTAAGCTAAGTTAGTGCACAAAGAATTATATTGTTTGGGTTAATTTAAAACACTTATTTGAGGTGATATTTCAACCCTGCACCATAATATTCAGGAGCTGAAGAAATAGTTTAGCCAAATAATCTGATCCTCTTTCACTAATTTTCTGGAATTAAAGGCTAAATTATATCAGTCTGAGATTTTTCAAAGGCAGGGAAACTCTTTAGAACTCTGCTATTATGCTTAGCCATTAAATACTCTTTTGCTTTTAACCATCCAATCCCTATGTCATATTCCACACAAATAATAAGAGTATAAACTAATGCTAATAAGCAAACATCTTTGCACTAGACCATTAAAATTATGAAAACAAAATTGTCCATGATTACTAAAAAATCCTAATTAAAACCATGATTGTCAATTACATGGTGACTATGCTGATGAAGATGACAAATAGGGAGCCTAAACAAGTCCATGTTTGAAAAGCTCAGTTTTAAGAAAGAACATGCATAGAAAATGAAGTAGAAATCAAGAATAAATATTTGAAAGTGCATTAAGTGATTTAACATAATATTGGAAATGTTAATTCCCAACATTATTGAGCTCTTATGCTAAAACAAGGATTTTTTTTAAAAGCCATATGAGAATAACTTGGTTAGGAACAATAGAATGAAAAACACAAATAAATAGCCCCTCCTGAAGCTTTTTTCTTCATTTATTCCAAAAACATTGAGTTCCTAGAATTTGCTTATGGACTGGCTGATCACTGTAGATATGCTTATAAGCAAAAATGCCGTCAGGACATTAGTATCTAGGGAACAAGGCAGATATCAATTAACCACACAAATAATATGATTACAAACCATGAAGGCTATAGAACTGCAGGGTTACAAAGAAAATGTTCATAGTATGGTGGGAGTATTTAAAAGTGGGACTTAGTTGGGGAGAGGAAGGATGACTTTACCAAGGAATTCACGTTAAAGCTTAGATCTTAAGGGTGAGCAGAAGTAAATAGGGAGGGGTTGGAGCTCCAAGAGGTGCCCAAATCGAATAATACTATGACATGACACATATTACTATGCTGGAAAGACACTCAGAGTTTGAGCAGGGAGGCAAAAGATTTGACTACATTCTATAATAATACCAATCTTAGAGTTTTGTTTAATGTTCGTGGGATCTAAAGAGTTTGGTTCATCTATGATTATGCGTCTGCAGCATGGATTGCAGATGATTGTAAGAGAGAGTGGAGAGGGATTGACATGTATGGAGCACGAACTATATGTTGACACTGCTTTACAATTCGTGTGTTATTACTTGATTCTCACAGCAAACCTGTGAAACAAGATGACTTTCCCAAACTTATGTATTAGAAAGCAGGTTCTAAAGGGTTCAGCAACACTGTCTAGGCTCTTGAGTTTGAGAATTGTAATCCAAGTCGCCGTTTATCCAATTCCAAATGCTCTTGCAGCTAGGTCACCCCTGCTAGAGGTTTCAATGGAGATTGAGAATGACTTCACTAATTCCTCCCACAGCAGGCTGAGAAGTTCTGTTGCAGAAAATGTTATAATCCTCAAATATGTAAAATTTGTTGGATGTGGGAAGATATGCAGAACAGAAATTAGAGATTTAACTTTCTTTAGAAGTGGCCAACAAGATACAAAAAGAACCCTGGTTCAGGGGACTCCAGTGAAGAATGAGGTTTGTGTTCTATAGATTTTGAACTAGTGGACTGCTGTTTCAAGACAATAGATTGAATACACCTCCTCCCCCAAATTCATGAAGAGGATAATAAAGAGGAAGAAAACTATGGATTCATGTAAGCACAAATATCCTGAAAATGGATGGCAATTGGAATCATAGTGACGATTGATGCACAGCACATGGCCCCTCAGCTCAGAACCTGCACTAGTGAAGGCTGTACTTGACAAGAGGGCCTTTCTTAATGGGAGAGCCATAAACCAAACTGATGAAAAATGAGCTATTTTAGTTCTCTTCACCTAGCTTCCCTGACTTCATTCTTTACTCTCAAACCCCACCCAACCTGCCCACATACCCTCCAATGAGTCCAAGTAATCAACATGCCACCACACACACAAGAACTTTAAGTCAGACCCATCTCATTCAGGAAACAGGCTGACAATATGAGCCAGCTATGTTAATCAAACCAGTGCCTCAAACTTATATATGAACAGGCAAAAGGATCATCAGACATATGCACTGATAAGCAAATATCACATCAACTGATATTAGAAGATTAGAAGCAGACATTTCAGAGAAGAGTACCTCTGAAAATATTATCATTAATATCCCTAAGGGGAATGTAGATGACATTATACCCATAAAACAAGAACAGGCCAGTACAGAAAAGAAACAGAGAACATGAAAAGTAACAGGTCTTGGAAGAGTTTAGAATATCTAAGACTTAGCTATTGAACTCTAGGAAGTGAGAAAGAAAACATGCTTCAAAGTTGTGATGTGGCCTAAAAGTAGGAATTTTAAGAGATGTATAGAAATGGAAAACATAGAAGATTTGTTAGAGATAATTTTAGCTATTCAACATGTGTGTAGTGTTTTCTCATTGTGGTTTTACTTTGCATTTACCTGATGATTAATACTGTTGAGCATCTTTTCATATGTCATTTGTATATCTACTTTGTGAAGTGTCTATTCAAATCATTTTGAAATTAGATTTTTTTATTATTGATTTATAATAGTAAAAGTTTTTATTTTGGATACAAGGTCTCTGTCCTTTACATATTAGGTTTTTGGAAAAGTCATGACGTATTTTTTCTATGTTTTTCACTGCAAAAATGTGTCATGACTTTTCCGACAACCCAATACATACATACATATGTGTGTGTGTGTGTGTGTGTGTGTTTCAAGATTAAACCTGTGATCCATTTGAATTAATTTTTGTTCATTGTATGAGGTCAGGGTGCAAGTTTTTTTTTTTTCCATATGGATATACAATTTTCCAAGTACCATTGTTGAAAAAACTACCCTTTCTCATTGAATTACAATGATACCTCAGTTAAAAGTCAACTGATCATATATATATATATATATATATATATATATATATATAGGTCTATTTCTGGGTACTCTATTCTGGTAATGCCCTATAGAAATTAAACATATAAGTTTTGTATAATTATATATAACTTAAAAAATTTGTATAATTATATATAACATAATTTGTATAATTATATATAACTTATATAATTATTAAATAATATAACTAGTTGATAACTTATATAATTATTAAATATGCTTATATTTATATAAATTAAGTAATATAATGTACAATTTAATTTATAAATTTATTTATAAGATCTGTTATCTGATCTTAAATTTTCTAATAACCACATTAATAGAATAAAAATGATAACGTTTATTTTAAGAATACATTTAATTCAATGCATCCAAAATTAACATTTCAACATGTAATCTATATAAAAATACCTGGTAATAATTTTGTTCAGGGACTACTTCACTTTATCTTACCACACTAGGATTCTTATGATAATACTTGAATTACAGATTTCCATCCATCTACTCCATTTTTATTCACTTAAAATTTATTATTACAGGTGTGCTTCAAAAGCGTTTTGCTTTCACTGTTGAGAATTTTTTTCACTGAATATAGAATTCTATGCTGACAGTTTGCTTTTAGCACTTTAAAGATGTCATTTCATTGACTTCTGACTTAGGTATGTTCTTAAGGGAACTCTGTGCAATTATCCTGTTTGTATTCATCGATACCTAATGGTTCTTCTTTCTTCGGTAGCTTTTAAGATTTTCTTTTTATCACCATGTAGAGATAGTACAGTCTCATACTAAGGTCTCACCTCTCTGGGGTTTAGTAATTGTTCCCAGGAATCTCCACTCGGGTTAAGCTGAGCTGGATTGTTTCCTGCGCTCTGGCCATGGTTCAATTTATTCTTCTCAGGTTGCTCTTTTTCAGTCTCTTGGGGCTTTAGTGTATGTGAACAGGTTGACATTAAGCAAATATTCAAGGTAACCCCATGACAATTTGTGAACCTGGGGGAACCCCGCAGGCCAGTTCCTGGGGCCATTGGTGTCCCCTGCTGCCCTCCTAATGCAGAGTGTGCAAGGTCCTTTGGGCCAGACCCCTTTATGGCTGTGGGCCTGGAAGACACCCAGGGCCTCCGTGGAAATCAGGTCTCTGAGGTGTCTCAGCAGCGGACTTCCCAACACTGCCCTGGACGGCAAGACGGAGGAGATCTCGTGAGGTCTGGCTTCAGGGGAACAAGGCATTTGTTTTGCACAGGGCTGCAAATTGGGAGTGTGGTTTGTCACCCCCCCGTCCCCCCCGAATTCCCTGCCTGAGGCCCCATTTATCCCTACAGGGCCCAGTCCTGGCCCAGACTGGGGACAGACCCCAGGGAGCCTAGATGCTGACTCTCCCTGGAAGCTGGCCCCTGCCTCAGGCATCAGGCCTTCCTGGCCTGTTGGATGGGGCTGCCCTCTTGCAGCAGGAAATCTTCCGGGGCGCAGCGGTTCCCCTGCCTCCCTCACTGATTCAGAGTCGGGGAAGGTGATTACGGTCAATCTGGTCCTGCTGACCTTTGGGAACTTGGGGCTTGACTGACAACTGATTGGCTGGCGTCTCCCGTGCAGGAAACGCTTCCGAGTTCTCGCGAGATCTGCCCACCGGGGGGCCATAGCAACGCAGTCCTGCAGCAGAGCCGGATGGGCCGTGCAGTGTGTTGGCGAGTCCACGAGACGTCCCCGCGTGCGGCCGGGCTTATTCCTACACAGCTCAGACCCCGGGTCGAGGCCCAGGATCCCAGATGCCACGTCAGCAGGACGCATGCAGGTGGCTCCACGCAGCACCTGCGCTCCCGCATCCAGGAGCTGGAGGCCGGCGAGAGCGACGGGCCCTCCCCCAGCCCAGCAGGCCAGCGGTCCCCTCACTGAACCTCTGACGTGGACTTGGGAAGGTCATTTGAGCCATTCCCTTATGGCGTTGTGCTGGGAAGAGACACCTCTGGGGCCCGGCGGGGGTTGGGGAAGGCGGTTTCAGGTCTCCATGGGGCCTCTTAACAAGCTGACATCCCCGCACTGCCTTCGGTGGCAAGGCTGAGTTTCCTTGATATCTGGCTTCTGGGGGAACCTCTCTTGGGGGCCCTTCTGGACCTTGGCAGCAGGATGTGTGCCCCGGAAGTCCCAGCTTGTGGCCTGGCCTATCCCTCCACCGCCCACACCTGGCTGGGCAGCTTGCATACTGGACCTTGGCCCAGCCCACTGGACCCTGCAGTAAGAAAAAGGAGCCAAACCCTGTGTTTGCACTTAAATGAGAAGTAAGTGTTCCTTTATTTATAGCTGTTAAATACAAATGACGTTTATTTTAACGTAAAGAATTCTACCAGAAGTCTTTAATTGACTTCAATGATCGTACATGAGCGGAAGCAAAGAATTGGAGACTCTTGTTACGGCTTCTTACTAAGATTTTTGCCCCTACTTGGCCTGTTGCTCTGGCACTGCTGAGATGTTCAATGGAAGGAAATAATTATGATAATATTATCCAGAACAGATGTGCTGGAAATCGTCCCATAACTTTGATATGCTTTTAATCGACAAAACAAAACAAAATCTTAGGCTCCTTTGAGAATGGTGGTTGGCCAACCTCGGCCTATTTTGTGGGTGAGTTGATGTATGTGTATAAATTTACGTTTCTCACAGGTTAATGGTGTATTAGATCAATGGCTTTCTTAGTGTTCCTCTAACTACCATTCAGCCAGTTTGCACATGGAAGAAACTGAATATACCCTGACTTGGCCAAAGTCACAAAGAGCTGTAACTAATTTTAAATAAGTTCTTTCGATTTCCTATAATATTTTCTATGTTTCCCTCAGATAAAGCCAGAAGAAGAACACAAAGCAAATGTTAGAGTCCTGATGCCTGAGTACTTTGAATACATCCTCACAAACTTCAGAAAGTATCAAAGCCCAGTGATTATATTACAAACACTCTACATGTAAGTGTGGGCACCATGCTAATAGAAAAATGACTAATTACATAGGTTAGCATGCTAATTTAGAAGCATACTGGTTTGTTACATCAGAATTGATTTTTTTAAAAGTAAAAAACAACAACAACA